>NC_142934.1:6581883-6641883 GCF_046866305.1 Octopus bimaculoides | reverse complement strand
TGTGTATATGTATATCTTTTATCTGGATTTTGTTGGTTTTTCATATAGTTATGTAAGACATGTGTGGAATTTTTGCAAAAGAACGAAAATCTAAGTCTGTGTACAAAAGGAAGCAATAAACATACAATATCACTTTTACAATCTTTGCGGGATTTTTCTTATCCTTATCATCATCATCCCCATCATCATCCCCACCATCATCCCCACCATCATTCCCCATCATCGTCGTCATCGTCATCGCCATCATCATCATCATCATCATCATCACCATCATCATAGTCATTGTCACTTTCATCGGAATCATCGTCATCACCATCATCGAATATCATTATCATCATCACAAACATCATCATCCCCGTCATTATCATCCTCATCTTCATCTGTTATCTTCATCATCATCATCAACACCAACATTGTCTTCATTTTATTGCCCATAAATGGTCCAAAACGGCAACAAGTATTATTGCTGTTGTTGCTTTAATAGTTATGCTACTACAACAACTACTACTACAACAACTACTACTACTACTACTACTACTACTACTACTACTACCACTACTTCTACTTATGGTTTCTCTAATGAGAAAATGAAAAGCTGTCACCTCTTAGAGGTTTCTTTATTTCATTTTTTTTTTTTTTTTCATTTTTTCATTTTTTTTTTTTTAGCAGAGGCAGTCAGTAAGAGATGCAGACTACTCCAAGACTGAGATCAATCAATAAACATCATCAATACTTTCATAGCCTCTCACACTAACTGACACTCAGAACACCCAATGATGAAACTTAAGTTGTTTGGCTCTCTGGGCAAGATTCCATGCTCATTGCTAGATTCTGAAGTCACAGCAAATGTTAAGTGTGTGCGAGTGCATGTTATTATGTATGCCTGTATGTCAGTTTCCTTATATTTCCTTATATGTTTATATACATAAGTTTGTGTTATCTGTATATATATATATATATATAATATTATTGTTATTTCTTATGAAATATCAAATTGTATTATATTCCTTATATACCATTTATATATTTTTGAAAAAACACATTGAATTCTTGAATTCTATGGATCTTTTAAGTGAAACTCTTAACCACTCTTAATATTAGTATGAAAAAAAGTCATCAGTTCTTTTTCTCATGCGTCTTTACATATATATCCTACATAGGTTTTATTTACATGTATTTTTATGTATATTTATATATATTTATATTTTTTAAAATATATTTAAAAATATTCATATATGTTGATATGTATTAATATATATACATATATACTCATTTTAAGTCGAATTTCTAACAGTATGAGTACATGTAAAAAGTTTGATTGCCTAATTTGAGTTTATATCTTAATTCTGATATATATATATATATATATATATATAAAGAGAAAGAGAGAGATAAACATATAAATATGTATATGAATATTAGATGGTTTCAAGTGTGTATAATCGTGTATAAATATCCATTGTATGCATATGTTTTCATATACATATCTGTATCTTTGAATGTATGTGTACTTGCATGTATGTATGCATGTGTGTGTGATCGTGTCCATTTGGGTGTCAAATGCGTGTGCCTCAATGTAGCAATTAGCGGTGTATTCACAAGTATCAGTGTAGATGTGTGTAATGAAATGAAATTAGTTTTATAGATACAACAGCTTGTGTGTATGTGTGTTTATATATATATATAATGTGCATGTGTGTGCATACGTGTTTGTGAATGTTTGCATGCATGTACACATATGTAGGTGAGGGAATTCTTATGTGTATAAAACTTACGTTATGTATGCTTGTCTTTGAATTTATATGTGTGATTCTGCAGTGGAAGAATTTGTATATAATCGAAAAAAATTACCAAAAACTTCAATAAAATCTTACACCATATTTCGTTTTTGTTTTAGGTTTGCAAAATACTTGATGTGAATTCATGTGTTTTATACAATATTATTTTTTAAAGAATAAGCTTGATAAATAGATAAAAAAGAATCCAATAACATTTTCCATTCCAAGAACTCATTAACATGTCCATTATCATCAGCATCACCAGCACTACTATCACTATCATTTTCGCTTCATATTGATGTTTTTCTTTTGTTTTGGGATTTTTTATTTCTTTATTGTTTATGTTGTCTTTAGTGGATGTTGTTGATGTGGTGGCTTTATTATCTCTCTACTCTACCACATTTGGCTTTAACCCCACCATGACCATCTAGTTGTTTACTGCTGTATTTGAACAGGAATAATTCTTCCCAGTTTTGGCATAAGGCCAGTAATTTTCAAAGGAAGAAGGGAGTCAATTATATTGACCCCGGTGCTCAATTGGCACTTTTTTTTCGAAAAGATGAAAGGCAAAGCACTAATTTTACTTTCCTCTACTGCTGGATATATGGCCATCCATAACAGTTGTATTTCAGAGAAATGCTCAAAGTATATAGACTGCTAGAATAGTGAATAAAGATATAATGAGTAAGTGAATAAAGTTGTGTGTACATAACACAACACAAGCATAGTTTTCTCATATTGCACTGAAGGTTCTTTCATTTTTTTGGAAAAAACTACCCTGAACAATCTTCAGTTCACCAAACAACTGGTAATAGTAGGCTAGTTCTTCTCTCTTGGAGTATTAATTGTAATTAACTTGCATCCAATCAAAAAGGAATTTGATACTACAGGGTCTAAGACTAAGAACTGACTTTTTCTTTCTCTGAAGATAATTTATCAGTTTTATCAGTTTATCTAGACAGAGAATAAATATCAGATCTTATGAAAGAAAGCTACAAAGAGTAATTAAGAGATGTTTTTTCCATCTACATAAAATGGTGAAAACTGGAGCTAATCACTCTTATGATTTGTGAAAGGGTTAATTATGACTTAAATTAATATATTGTAATATAATTGAATAAAAATGATTTATTTTACTACCGCAATACTGGGCTTGCTGTATTGTTTACAATGTTATTACAATACTATGACAGCTCCAGTGTGTTGTGAATAGTTTTCTCTGGTGCTGCACAATAGATATAGCAGAGAATAAACTATGTTTACTGCAAAAAGAATTAAACAATATGAATAAATCAACAATCATCACACTTTTTATACAAATCAATGTAATCTGTTGAACAAATTCACTACAGTTAGTGACTATATATAGCTATTAGATATACTTCTCTCTCTGAACAGATCAAATGATATTTTTTCTCTGGTGAGAATCAAATGAGATTTGAAACCAGTCAAGTACATCAGTTTTTGTGTGGAAACTAAAAAAAGGTATTTGTTTACAATTGTCACATACAGTGATGGCTGGTGTGTTACAAGAAAAGGTTTATGTATTCTATACTAACAGAAAATAAATACTGTTTAGATTATAATTAATCAATATATGTGTGCTTGTGTGTGTGTGTATATATATATATATATATAGTTCAGTTTTGGAACAGTGGATCTCAACAGAGAAGTTATAAATAAAAGTGTATAAATATTGGGTTTAAAAAAACCCAGTGGATAGAAAAAGTTAAAGGATGCCCAAGGGATTTGAACCCATATCTCCTGTAAACATGACAGGCATTGTACCATTGGACTAAAGAATTCATTCAAGTTTCTCCATCCATTTAAGAAACTATATTCTTGCCAGTGCAAATTGTATATTGTTGATGTCATTAGAAACTTCATAACATGAAATGATTCTTACGACATCAACACTGTGTGTGTGTGTGTGTGTGTGTGTGTGTGTACATGTATGTATATTATAAACATTATGAGAGTATTGTAGTTCGCTTGAAGCATTGTGTATTGTTTGTAAAGAATAGAATGTTTCAAATGGTACAACAATGCACTATAACACAAACAATAGGCTATATACCTGTTGTAATTTAACCATCCATAGTCTGATAATATTTCGGAATACAATTCCTTCTTCAGAAATCCCTAGGAATTGATGGAGTCGCTATTCCGAAATATTTCCAGACTATGGATGGTTAAATTACAACAGGTATATAGCCCATTGTTGTACCATTCGAAACATTTTATTCTTTATTATAAACATTAGTGTTCTTTCCAGTTTAATTGATATCAACTTTACTCAACATACCATCAATGTATTATTATTAATATATATACCAATTACAATTACAATAAAAAAAAAACAATAGTTAAACTGAAAACAATTCCAAACTAACCCAAACCAATTTTGATTCCGAATGAATGCAAGATCAGCTCCAATATAATATTAATGCCCTTGATATAGGCATGAAGCGTACATTGGCCTAATTGCACCAAGTAACCTACACATGCATATATACCAAATATTTATGAAGATAATATAACCATGTATACTAAATACCTACAAATACAAAATTAATTGTGAGTACTAAATACCTGTTGTGAGTAGTGACTATTGTGCTTGTTTGTATTATACTGGAAGAATATTGTATTAGATATCATATGTTATCAATGCTATCTTGCTTATCTTTTAAAGGAATACAGAACTTTGCATTAAATTGGTTCGAACTAAAGATAAAGGGGCAAAATATCTCAGCAACCTTAACTCTTTAGCATTTAAACCAGTCATAGCTGGCTGAATTCTTCTACATGTTTTTGTTCAAACCAATCAGATCTGGCCTCTCACGCCTACCCTACAATGTCATTCAAAAGAATAAACAATCACATCGTTGAAATCTCAAAGCCATGAGATAATTGCATGATTAATTCAAAACAATGTGAATAAATAATAAGCATTGCATTTGACAGAATAATTTGAATGCTAACGAGTTAAACTACTCACCCATCACATAACGATCATTACTACTCTTGTTGTTTGGTTCCTATAAAAAACACTTTCAAAAAAAAATAAAATAAAATGTACAGAAATTATCAATTTATAATAAACAATCAACAAAGATTATAAGATGTTAAAACAGTCAAACAATAAACATGAAAATAAAACACTGCAAAGAAAAGAAAAAAAACATAATGCCATAAAGTTCTGAATAATAATAATAATAATAATCAAAAGAATTGATTTTTTTTTCTTTTTAATATTTCATGTCCTGCTTCCACAGACAGTGAATTCAAAAAAGTTTCTGAAATTTGATTTTTTTTTTTTAATTAATGTTATCAATTTCTTTTCTACTTTTTATATTTCAATGGTTTCTTTTTATCTTTTTGTCTCTTTTTAAAATTTTTTGTCTTTTTATAGAACAATTTTTTTGTTTCTAATTTTGCTTACTTTTTTGTTTTTCTTTTGGGATTTTTATTTTGTTTGTTATTTTTTTTTTGGTATTATTTTGTTGTTTTTTCTTCAAAACTGAAATGTTGAATGAAGCATTGGAATAAGGGGGGGCAATTTTGTTTGTTACGAGTCATTTAACCACACCATATCTGGAGAATGTTCTACAGTCTTTCACCTGGGTATGAAGTCCAATGATGGCAAGGTCAGTGGGGATACCATAGCAGTTTGCTTAATTTTTTTGCACTTTAATGTCCATTCAAGAATATATATATAATTGAATACAAACACACACACATCTATGTATGTGTGCGTGTAAAACTATATATATATACATATATATGTATATACACATACACCCATACATGTGTGTATGTGTGTGTGTGTATATGCAAATGCGTATATGTGTGTGTAAATGTAAATATATTATTTGTGTGTGTGTGTGTGTGTGTGTGTGTGTGTGTGTGTGTGTGTGTGTATATATATATATTCATATATATATATAATATATAATATATATTTACATACACACACACATATATAGGTATATAGGTATATAAATATATGTATATATATATGTATATATACATATATATATAAACATTATAAATAAATAAATAAATAAAGACATTGAAATATATTCAAGTATGATGGTGACAGGTGAAAAGCTTCTGATCCTAGGTTTTCTCAATCAAGGTTGACCTGTGGCTAAACAACAAAGATAACCTGTTAACCAATCATTTCTTCCCACACCAGTCAATATTATCAATACGTTTGTTATTCCATTTATTTCATGTAGATGTGACAAACGATGCCAACTGTTTGACATTCTTGTAATCAGAAGGTGCCATCCATAGGTGATTAATTCTTTTTCTTTTTTTTCTTTTGTTTTTCAAGAGAGAAAGGGAAACTGTTAGTTGTGATGTTCATAGCTTTTCCAAAGTGATATATATATAAAAAAAAAAAATGTGAAAAATATCTACAAGGTATCAAAACAAGATTCTTTTCTTTTTCTTTTTTTTTTTTTTGGAATCGTTGTGCAAGCTAGGTACTTGCCATTAGAAAACCCAAACTTTCACAATTGGTAATGTAATTTATTCAAAACCTATTAGTCATAATAAAAGACGATGAAGATGAATTGAAAAACTGAATACATCAATACAAGATATGTACATGTATATGTATATATGTATGCATATGAATCTATACATATATATATATATATATATATATATATATATATATATATATATATATATATATATATACATATACACATACACACACACACACATATATATATACACATACATATACAAAAATTTTATAATTATAAGCATAAAATTTTTGTATAAGTTTACTGATATTGGTTCTTTTAACATACCGAACTACTTGGTGAAATTATTAATTATTAATTATTAATTTTCACCCTATATCAGTATTGATTAAATATACATACATATACATACATACATATATATATATATATATATATATATATATATATATATATATATATATATATATATATATATATATATATATACATATATATAGATATAGATATAGATATACATCATGTGTGTGTATGCATGTATGTATTGCATGTATGTAAACAGCCACTTTGATATAATGATATAAGGGCCAAACATTGGTAAGATCCACCTCAAACAATGCTTGATAATGATTCAATTAAAAGGGATAATAATTCCAATACTAATGATGGTTCTAGAAATAGTTCCAGTCGTTGTTAATGCTGGTATTATTATTGTTATTATTATCATTAATAGTGAGTATTTGATACTTCATTATATTGCAAGCATCTGCTCTATTATCCAACCAGTTATTATGTACCAGGCATTGCAGGTGTATATAAAATCAGTCGTGCTTTAACGTTGCCATTTCTTCAGTGCATTTACACATTGTGTCTCTTGTAATAAGTGTATGGTGCCTATTAGTGCTAATTTTATATTCATATCTCATACAATTTGGGTATTTTTGGTAACATATCTATTTGTATCTTGCTGTAGCTTGGGAGGGTCAATATGCCAATAATAAACACATGCACTGGTTCTATTTCACTTCTTTTATATTGTTATTATTAGTCAGTTCATTAACTAATCAACTAACCAATTAACTAATTGATAGTTTGATTAATCATTCAGTCAATCAATCAAGCAGCTAGGTTTGTCAAAATTCTTTTGTCACCATTTAAGACCTCATCACTGACATGTCTTTACTCTAAGTTTGTTTCAATCATAAAAAAACCTTTTTCTCACAAGTCTTATGAGATATCCCCATCATAAATTGTGAAGGCATGTGACTCAGTGGTTAGGGTACTCAGCTCATATTTGTAAAGTCACAAGTTCAATTCTTGGCAGTGTGTTGTATCCTTAAGCAAGACACTCTATTTCATGTGGCTCAGCAGGCAAAAATGAGGAGTAACTCTCTTTCAAAGGGCCAGCCTTGTTACATTGTGTCGCACTGACTCTCAATGAGCCCTCATCATAACTAACAGAGTGCCATTTATCATAAATTAGGCCACATCACTAAAGCAATGATTTAGCAAGCACTATACAGTTGTAGAGAGTGCACTATATATATAACGTGGTGTAATTATAAACAGGGCAAATTTTAGCCATTTCTCCACAGACTGAAAAATTGATGTACAACCTTAATCGATTTTCGTACCTTATTGGGGTCTCATCAGAGGTGTCCACATCATTCTAACAGTCCCCAGAGAAACAAACAGCCAAACTATTTATATACTCAACAAATGCAGCAGTTACTCTATGAAGTATATTACACTTTGTATATCATGAAAATTTTTTTTAAGACAAAGTGTCAATGAGGGAGAGAGAGAAAGAAATGAAATTGCTAAGATTAAAGATTAACAGAATCAGACTTGAAGACTATTATGAAAGTAATAGTAGTTATTATGCTTATAAAATCATGATATTACACATGCAACTGGAAGTTTATAAAGCACATGCACTCCCCCCCCCCCCCCAAGTGTGACAAGTTGCCCACAACTGTCCTCCTGCATCTATTTAGGATTATTGCAAGCCTTTTAGCTTTGGGTCCCCACAATTTATTGTAAAGTTACTTTCTTTTAGGGAGATGTTTTCAGCGACATCATCATCATCATCATCATCATCATCATCACCATCATCAACACCGCCATCATAATCATCATCATATTCAACATCGTCGTCATCATCCATCATCATCATCATCATCATCATCATCATCATCATCGTCATCATCCATCATCACCATTGTCACAATTCATGTTCCTAACACTAGCTTAATGATAACTTAGTTTATTTTACTAAATTCTTTGTTATATTTTTAAATTGATTAAAAGAAACACAGAGCATCTCAACAGAAATATGGTAGTGCACCTGAGCACTGTATACAATAATTTCATTATTATTATTTTAATACACTGAAAACTTATTCCTGAATATGGGCAATTGAAATCAGAGTGCATCCTTAAGCCCATGCATCTTTAATGTCTTCAAACACAGAAGTTTAGTTATGTTTCACTTATTGGTTACTGGAGGAATGTGGAATGAAGTGCTTTTCTCACAAACATGATGCATCGCCCAGTCAAGGAATCAAAACCACGATCTTATGACTTAACCACTAAGCTACATGCTTCCATACACATATATACACATATATGTAGATATATGAGTGTGTGTGTATGAATATATATGTACGTGTGCATAAAATAATATAGTGTATATGTATGTACATATGTATGTGTGTGTGTGTATGCTTCTGTCATCCTCATTATCATCATCAAAAAACGTCTGTTGTCCATGCTGGCATGGGTTGGACGATTTGACCGGAGCTGGTAAGCTGCACCAGACTCCAGTCTGATTTGGCACAGTTTTCTATGACTGGATGCACTTCCTAATGCCAACCACTCCAAGAGTGTAATGGGTGCTTTTACGTACCACCAGCATGGGTGCCATTTGCATGACACCAGTATTTGCCACAACTGCAATTTTGCTCAGCTTGATGGGTCTTCTTCTCAAGCACAACGTAATGCCAAAGGTCTCGGTCATTGCCTCCGTGAGGCCCAACGCTCGAAAGGAACTCAACCACTCTGCCTCCGTGAGGCCCAACACTTCTGCCAGCATGCCACCAAACAACTTCGTGAGGCCCAGTGCTTCAAAGGAACTTAGCCACTTTGCCTCCATGAGGTCCAACACTCAAAAGGAACTCAACCATTTTGCCTTCATGAGGTCCAACACCCAGTATGCTAACGATTCTGCCAGCTCACCGCCATAATGATAATAATAACAATAATAATAATAACAATAATAATAACAATAATAATAACAATAATAATAATAATAATAATAATAATCAAAATACAAAGACCTGGAAATAGAGGTAACTCGAATGTGGAATCTAAAAACAGAAACAATTCCTATCATAGTAGGTGCCTTAGGTATAATAAAAAAATATTCAGACAAATACATAACAAAAACACCAGGACTTACAAATATATATAACATACAGAAAATTGCACTACTGAGCACTGCACACATCCTATGCAAAACACTTTCAATACAGTAACCATAAGAGCACCACAGCAAACCACAGCACATACCCAAGGCGCACAGAGCTGCACTCGGTAGTGAAGTGAAAGCACGTTATAAAAATAAAACTACTGAACAATAATAATAATAATAATAATGATAATTTGTTGAAGGTAAGGAGAATTGTGTTGGTTTGCTAATTCTGTGAAAGCGGTATTTGCAGAGACAGGAGCTTTAGTAAATGTCCTTAAGTGTACTTGCTATTATTAAAAAAATAAAGTTGCGCTAGTGTTGTTTTGGCCGTTGTGTTGAGATGATAGGAACATAAACATCAACAACAGCAACAACAATGGAGATATCAGTAGAAGCACTGAAGCAACAATGCAGTAATTGAAAGTAGAAGACAGTAGAAGTGATGCAGTAGGATTAGTAGAAGAAACAACACTAGTAGTACAAGTGCTGTAAATAGACTTTATAATGTAGTAGTGGCGGTGGTGGTGGCAGTGGTGATGGAGGTGGAAGAGAGAGTAGCAGAAGTTGTGGTGGTGGTGGTGACAGCTACAGAGAATATTGCAGTATAGCTATGTGTCTCGACAAATTTTCACAAATCTATAATTATATTGATTTCTTACATCAACACATTTTTCGGATTTATATAAGAAAGGGGGGAAATGAGAATGTGTGGCATTTGCAAAAGCCATTATCATTGTAAGTGAAGTGAAGTGAAGTGGTTTACTACTGGGATATAAATATAGGTCATGGACTCATTTCACCTAAAATATTAATCGACATTTTTATTTCTTATCACTTACTCTCAGTATTTTAGCTGAGTCAACTTTTTGAATAATATCAGAATCCAAAGTGTGAGATGTATATTCTCATGGATAGGAAGCTAGACTTTCGATAGGTTAATTACTCAGGAATAGATAAACTAAGGCATAAAAAGTTCCTTCAAGCAATGCACTTGCTGAGCCGTGGTTTGAACTTATGTATAGGTGATTAGGAGAGTCTAATAAAATAGGTTTCTCATTTTCTTTGTTTATTTAGTCCTAGCACATGTAGGAAAGTAGGAGCTGGTTTATGGACATATACAGCAAATAAACAGGAATTGCTGAGTGGAAACATGGTGTCTACGATCAAAAGAGAATAGCCTTGTAGAGAGAGTTCAATAAGGGCATGAAAAATAAATGCTGGAGATATTTGGCAATCGGCTGTATTAGAGATGTGTCCAACCCAAAAATGGACACAAAAAGTTATTTAGGATGATGTTTGCATGTGTTAATCACACAGATATATTATTTACACATCCCCCCCACCACCACCACCACCATTTCTCTGCCCTCCAGAGTCAACAAGTAAAAAAGTGCTCCCCAACCATGTGGTTTTGGGCTCAGTCCTACTGAGGGGCACCTTGGGCAAACGACTTCTGCTACAGCCCTGGGCCAACCAAATCTTTGAGTGGATTTGGTAGATGAAAACTGAAAGAAACCTTTCACATATGCGTGCACATTTTTTTTTTTGTGTTTCTGTTATATTTGTCCCTTACGACTACTTGACAACTAGAGTTGGTTTGTTTATGTCCCCATAACTTTGCAGTTCGGCAAAGAAGACTGACAGAATATATATCAAGCTCAAAAAAATGAGTTCTGAGGATGATTTATTCGATTAAACTCTTTAAGTTGATGCCCAAGCTGGGCCGCAATCCAATGACTGAAACAAGTAAAGGATAAAAATACACACACACACACAGCACTGTCTGTCATAATGTATGACTCTTCTGATATCACATACGTCTGCAGAAAATGCTACTAACATAACATTTTATAGACTTAACTAGTGACAAACCAATACATACATACAATGTGTATCAACAGCCAACCACAAAAGATAGAGCACATAACAAACAGAAGAAATGAGGGTTGCACAATACTGAGCAAGCAAAAAAAAAAAAAAAAAAAAGAAAAGAAACAGAAAAAACACAATTACTTTCTAAATATTTTCAGTAATTTCAGTTTAAAATTTTTGCTTTTTAGGTAATAATTCTGTCCACCATAAAAACAGACAGCAACAATACCAGACACTCCCTGGTATATATGATGGCGTTTTCTGTCAAGGAAGATGTATATATGAAGATGTATGGCCTAGTGGCTTGGGTGTTGCACTCATAATAGCAATATCTTAGTTTCAATTCAAAGCAGAATCCTTAGCAACATTTCATGTCTTTGCATTCTGAGTTCAAGTTCTGCCCAGGTTGATATTATCTTTCATTCTTTCAGGATCAATAAAATAAGTACCAGTTGTGTACTGGAGGTCGATGTAATCGAATTGTTCACGCATCTCTGAAATTGCTGGTCTTGTGCCAAAATTTGAAACCAGAATCTTGGTATCAATTCCCAGACTGGACAGTGTGTTGTGTTCTGGAGCAAAACACTTCATTTCATGTTGCTCCATGAACACTTTGACATCTGATCTGACATGTGGCACATCATGCATTTGAACAAGCAATGATGATTTGATGGAGAGAGTAAATGTGCAGCACAAACATTGGATCGCTATAAACAAATCATCTGTGCAGGCTGTTCAACAAACATAGCAAACCCTCATCTACAACAGAAAAGGCTATGATGTGTGTACTGCAGAGAAATCAACTGGATGATCTGCTCATTGAATAAGCATGTGAGATGGCTGAGTATTCCATAGAAAAGTTTGATTTTGATGTCATTCTCGAATAAAATCACTCTGACAGAGTCTAACAAACTAGGCCCTTGAATTACCGGGAGAGTCCATCCGGATTTCAACAAAATTTTCAACTCACTTTCATTTCCAAGGGTTGGATTGAGCCAAGCGTACAGTAAAATACAATAGCTTCCAAATGCCATGACGTGAGATTGAACCTGGAATTTCATAGTCGCAAAGCAAACTTCTTAGTCACTTTGCAGTATCTGGTAAACAGATATTACATATGTAAATATATATATATATATAATGTAATTCAAATTTAATTATGTCCTGCTTGTATGGTACAGTTGCACATCTGCAGACAAACTCTACACTATTTGCATATATATCTCAAACCTGAGATTCTAATTCATTTCAAGGTGACTAAACTACATGATGCTGATGAGCTGCAAAAACAGTGAAATACTAATATCCATTGTTCTTAACCATCTTCAGAGTCTCACTTGATTTGGGGTATTCAGTGCTTTTTAACACTTGGTGTCTTAAAAGAACTTTACCTCTGATACAATCCCACAGCTAATGAGCTCATAAACAAAGCATATGTACTAAGTATGTGGCAGAAGAATAAGTACAAGGCTTACAAAGAATAAGTCTTGGGGTCGATTTGCTTGACTAAAGGCGGTGCTCCAGCATGGCGGCAGTCAAATGACTGAAACAAGTAAAAGAAAGTAAAAGAATATATATATATATATATATATCATCAATATATATATATATACATATACATATATATGTATATGTGTGTGTGTGTGCATATATATATGTGTGTATATATATATATATATATATATATATATATATATATATATATATATATATATATATATATATATATATATATATATATACACCCCCCACACACACACACACATATATATATATATATATATATATATATATATAATAAGAGTTTTCTTTTTGTTCAAGCCATTGAGCCGTGGCAAGACAGGAGCTTTCAAGGACTTTTGTTGACCTTACCAACTCCTGTACTCATCTTATCAGTCCCTGTTTGTCAAACTGCTAATTTGTCGGACACAAGATGATTTCACTAGTGTAAACGTAAATGCAAATGAGAACATGATGTCTTTATCATGTAAAAAGCACTCAATACACTCTGTAAAGTGGCTGACATTAGGAAAAGATACCCATTGTAGAAACCCTGCCAAAGAAGATATCGGAGCTCGATACAGTCAGCCAACCCATGCCAGCACGGAAATCAGACATTAAATGGCGATGATGTTTGTATATTCTTAGTTGTATCTACATACCTATGTAGTGAAGCAGCTATTAGCAAACTGGGATGGAGGAGAAGATATGTGTCTTGGATCGAAGGGTTATTAGTTCAAACCTGCCGTAGATTTTTTTGCTGTGATTTTAAGGAAAATTATTCTATATTTCTGAAAAAGTTACATGTCCCGGCAATGGAGTGACTTGCATCTGTTTAACTCTTTTGATACCAACTGTCCCTGGTTCTTTGAAACAAATTTACTGTTTTTAAAGTAACCTAAATTAATGTGTGTTCCAAACATCAGTTTAAAGATAACAAAGTTGTACTAAAGTCTTCATGTATGTGAAATTAAATATAAAAAAAACAAAAGGCAGGGAGTTTAAACAGAAATATGGTAACAAAAGTGTGAAAGTGATCTAATTTAAAATCTTCCATCTAGAAGATGTAAAATTATATTTTAATCACCAGCTTATTAATACTGATGTTATTTTACTAAATCCTTCATTATTTTCAAAATTAATTAAAACAAATGTTTTGAAACAGAAATATGGTAATAAAAAGGAATAAGGCAGCAAAATGTAGATTTGAGAGGCAGCTCTGCTGAGTTTAATGGGTCATGTCAGGTAGAGTAATTGCATATATATGTGTGTGTGTGTTTATATGTATGTATGTATGTGTATGTATATATGTGCATGTGTGTATGAGAATGTATATATGTGTATGTGTGTGTATTTGCGTATCATCATCATCATCATCATCGTTTAACGTCCGCTTTCCATGCTAGCATGGGTTGGACGATTTGACTGAGGACTGGTGAAACCAGATGGCTACACCAGGCTCCAATCTGATTTGGCAGAGTTTCTACAGCTGGATGCCCTTCCTAACGCCAACCACTCTGAGAGTGTAGTGGGTACTTTTTACATGCCACCGGCATGAAGGCCAGTCAGGCGGTACTTGCAACGGCCACGCTCGAAATGGTGTCTTTTACATGCCACCTGCACGGGAGCCAGTCCAGCGTTATATGTATGTGTATGTATGCTTATGTGTGTGTGTGGATGTGGATGTGTGCATATGCATGAATGAATGCGTCTTATGGTTTCTGTTTAAATCTGGGTGCAGATGCACATTATACTGTTTGCTTTAATCTACAAAATGCCAAAAGAAAAAAAAAACAGAAAAAAATAAAGAAAAACAAAACAAAACAAAACCAAACAAAACAAAAACAAAATCAAAAATAAAACATTCAAAAAATAGATATTGTGTATATTTTTCTTTCTTTTTTATTCAATATTTTATTCATTAATCTGAACACAAGCAACGGGATATGAAGTGACAACTGATGGTGTAAAAATTCGACTGTTGCAACAGCTGTTTTTTTTTTTTTATACTTAATCAAAATATAATTACTTAGTTTGGTTCAGTTGTCCTTCATTACACACACACACCCACACACACACACTCACTTACTCACACACGCACACACGCAAAAAAAAACATATTCATACATGCGTTTGCATGCGTGCAAACACTTGTACGCATGCTGCAACTTCACCATATCTAAATTATTAATTTTTTTTTTCTCACTGATTCTAAATTATTTTACGGTAACAGAACATGAGGAGCGAACTCGGCTGGTTGCTAAACCCAAGTAGTTTGGCAATGTAGTACATAAAAAAAAAAAACAGAAAAGCAGTAAAGGGATACAAGTTACAGGAAGTAACAGTAACAGATGAAGAGAACGAGGAGGAGGAGGGGAGGCAGGGAAGAGGAGGAGGGGAGGCAGGGAAGAGGAGGAGGTTGAGGAAGGAGAAGAGAGATATAAGAACATGAAGGAGAAAAAGGAGAGAAATAGAAAAAAGAAGAAAAGAACAAAGAAGAAGAAGAAAAGTAGAAGAAAACATAAGAATTATTACAAAGGTTTAAATGAAAATTATGTCTGTACAAAAAGGTGAGAATTTATATGAATGTAAATTAAGAGATTCACAAAGGAACTGCAGTTGTCAAGACCGTCATTAGAATGCTAAGACAAGGATGCCATTTGCAGACAAACATTCTTAAAATACAATTTTTACTTTTTCACATTAAACAAAATTCTTCTTCACCCACAAAAGTATTGTTAGCAAAGACCAAAAACAGAATTTTAAAAATGACATTGAAATATTAAATTCAATAGCATCATCACCATCATCATCATTATATAATAATAATTATTAATAATAATAATAATATGAATGAAATGTAAAAAACAGGTAGCCGAGTAACAGACTAAATCTCTCTTGATTCCCAGCTTCAAAACAACCAAAACACCTCACTCTCTTGACATAGAACAGGTTCTAGTCAAGCTCATTTGATTTTGACTATTTTCTGCTTAAAACGCACACACAATACATATGTATATGTGTTTGTGTGTGTGTATGTATATATATATATATATATATATATATATATATATATATATATATATATATATATACACACACATACAAATTATATAGATATATGCTTATATATATGCATGTATGTTATATGTACATATGTAAATATATATATAGATATATAATGGACTCTCCCGTCATTAGACAACAAATGACGGTTCGACAATTTTTTACCGAGCAGCCATACAGATGATTTGATTATAGTGATCAAATGTTTGTGTAGACATAAGCTCACTCCCTCTATCAAATCGACATTACCTGTACAGGTGCAACTGGGTGCCACATGTCAGATGCTGAAGTGATCGCAGAGCAACGTGAAATGAAGTGCTTTGCTCAAGAACACAATGCAATGCTCGATCTGGGAATCGAACCCACGATCTCACAATCATGAGTGCAACACTCTAACCACTAAGCCATGAGCCTTCACGCATAAATACATACATGTGTTTACAAATATAAATATAAATACATATATGTGTGTATATAAATATATATATATGTTCAATATAAATGTATGTATAAATATATATCTTTTTATCACCATCATTATACAAAACTGTATACATATATAAACATATAAACAGATATATATATACATGCACACACGTACACATATAAATATGAGTATATATATGTTTATATACATATATAAACATATAAACCATATAAATAAATGTGCATATGTATATACATTTACACAAATATATAAATACATATACATATATATAAATATAAACTATTTGCAAATATTTGCGTGTATGTAAGTATATAAGTATCTATATACATATGTATGTGTGTGTATATATATATATATGTGTGTATACACATACACGCACACACATACATGTATGTATACAAATATAAAGAGATATGCATACACATGCAAATATAGTTTTACTGAAGCTGGTAAACTTCACAAACAACAACTCTGAGTTTCATGTAACAAGTTTCCTGTAACTGATCATCAGACAGAAGTGAACTTTTGTAACAATACGATGGCTTATATAATAAATATATAAAAGTATGTATAAATCTCTATATAAATACATATATAAATATATACATATAAATATACATATACATACACATCATCATCATCATCATTATATTAACATCCATTTTTCCTTGCTGACATGGGTTAGACATTTTCTTGTCTAAGAGAGAAAATGGCAAATATATAAGGTGGGTTTAGATCAAAAGTTCTCAACTATTTTTTTTACCTAAGGACCTCTTAGAATCCTATTTTATTCTACTGGATACCCATAGCTATTCGATGTTTTAAAAAATCCTATTTTTAGAATTAAACATTATTAGGAATTGTATGATAAAATTTGTTAAAATATTTTGTGTATTATATAGAAGTATAACCAAAATGATTAGGACTCAAGTGCATGGTGCTTCATATATATATATATTTTTTCTTCTTAGGCCCTAGATCTCATAAAACATTTCCTCTGAACAGGACACTGTTTCATTACAAGACTCAAGGCCAGCGATTATGAGGGGAGGGGACAAATCAATTACATCAACTCCAGTACTTTATTTTATGGACCCTGGAAAAGGATGAACAGCAAAGTTAACCTAGACGTGGTTTGAACTCAGAACATAAACAGCCAGAAGAAATGCTGCTAAGCATTCCATCCAATATTCTACAAATTCTGCCAGGTCACCTCTTTACTGTGCTTCATATAGAAGCATAAATTACATACTCTTTAACAGATTCCAAAAGGAAGTGGGTCTGTGAATATTCTTATTAAAAATAGTTCGTTGATTGCCTCATGGGAAGTTGTACTGCAGTTCGTCAGTTTTTACCTAAATATGCTTTTGAGCAGCTTAATATTACACATTGGGTCATACTAAATTCATCTACATCCAGCTTTCACAGATATTTTTCATTCAATTCCATGTATAACAACCATACAGCATTGCAATCCTTATGCAAGCATCTATCATGCCTTTGGTTTGGATAGAGAAACTCTTTGTTGTCAGAAGGATAATAACTCCTTAAATGTTATTCACTTCCTTTTATACTAACAACTGTACTTCAAATACAATAATTTCAGGTATTAATTAGTCAATAAAAAAAAAAACTATTTACTTTTAGCTGATCATTTGAATATTTGATTGATTTAATGAATGGGTGTTCAGTAAATAGAACAGATCTGTGGTTCTCAGACAGTCTACCACAGGTTTCACTTCACTTTTAGCATATCCATGGTTCACACTGAGTACAGATTAAAATATTTATATGTATATATACATATATACATCACATATTCTCCCACCCTTTCTTTTATATATATATATATATATATATATATATATATATATATATATATATATATATATGTATGTATGTATGTATATATACATATATACATATTTACTTACATATATACATACATATATATATACATATACATATATATGCATACATATATATATATACATATACATATATATGCATACATATATATATATATATATATATATATATATATATATATATATATATATACATGCATACATATTTATATATATATATATTTTCACACATCCACACATGCTTAGCATATTTATATATGCACGCACTCACATACTTACATTAACATATCTTCTCTGCTGATTGTCAAATATAAGCTAATAGCCTTTAACCATTGGTCGCCATACCAATACATCAAAGAAACATTAGCCAACATGATATGATGAAGACAGTGGTAGTGGTATCAGGGTTATAGATAGTCTTGCGGGTCAGGATAATTATGAATAAGATAATGATGGTGACAATGGTGATGATGATGATGATGATATAGCTATCTTGCCTATGTGGTCAGTTATTAAGAGCCTTAATGACACAGCTCTAATTGTTTTAATATATACTTCAACCCCGAAAAGTGTCCATATGAAAGAGATTAAATATCTTAAATATTGGTTTCAGATTTTGGTACAAGGCCAGTACGAAAGTTCGGGGAAGGAGTTAAATCGATTATATTGACCCCAGTCAACTGGCAGAATTTGAACTCAGAACACAGAGATGGACAAAAGGCTGCTAAGAATTTTGCCAGGTCTGCCCGTTATTACCAGATAAAGAGACTGTGCCATTTTTGACATCACTTAAGAAACAAACAAAAAACAAAAAGAGAGAGTTAATGCGTTTCATTATTTCTTCTACCAGAAGTATTGCAAGTCTTAATAATCCTTTCTAACTTTTAACAAAAGTTAAAGTTGAGCCCACCTCTGACCTTGGATTAAATAAGCATTTCCTTAGAGACTATTCTATCAATTTTGTTGAAATTTCACACGGGAAAAAATATAATTAAATATTACTAGGAGTTATATATAAAAATTGTTTAAAACATCTTGTGCATTGTAGAAGCATAAAGGATTTATTGCACATAATTTTTAACAATTTAATCTTATATGGACCCTAAAGGATCATGTGGATCTCAGTTGAAGACCACTGATTTAGTTGTTACATTAGATTATTGCAATGTTTAAGCCTTGTTTTATTTTCTTTCTTCACCTGACAATAAATATTGAACCTTTACATAAATTTAGTACGCACGGACTTCTCTCTGTAAACAGATGAATTAACACAAGTATAGGCAAAAACTGTTATTGAGCGTGTGAGGATGCGTTTACACATGTAGCAAACCAGGATGTAAACAACCAACCATTAGATTAACTGAATTTAACCAGAAAAAAAATTATAATTTTTTCCCAGTATTTTTCTAGACTACTCTGGTTATTTGGTTAGAGTTCAGTTTTTAATATTCGGTTGATTCTAAGGCAGTGAGTGCGCAGAATAATAAGCAAATCTGGTAAAGTGTCTTATTGGCATTAGCATCGTCAAGCTTCTCATTCTAATCAGGTCCTGAAACTTCTAAGAAAAACACAAGAAAAATTTACTTCAACTGTACAGAATTTCACTATATATATGTGTCTCTGTGTGTATGTGTGTACATATACATGTATGTATTGTGTGTTTTACATATCTAAATCCATTTGTAACTTTGAATGAGGTATTCATATGCTAAGTGTCTGCTAATATGCATTGATCTTAAATCCATATACTTATATGGGAGTGATATATATATGCAAATCATCATGTGTTTGCATATCTATATACAAACAGATATATATCTCTGTGTGTCTATATACACAAATGTAGTAGTGTAGTGATTGAAGCTACAAAGAATAATCATAATTTGAGTTTCTACCTATAGTTATTACACACACAGACACACATGTAAGCACACACACACACACACATATATATATATATATATATATATATATATATATATATATACACATATATACATATACATATATATAAATATATATGTGTGTATTTATATATATACATTATATACATATATATACACACATGCATATATACATACATTTGCATATATATATATATATATATATATATATATATGCACATACAAATGTATACATATATGCGTGTATGTACATAAATATATATAGTATAAGAAATAACTAAATGTGTAACACAAATGATAATAAAATAATGATGATAGCAACTGTGTTGATGATGGTTTCTTGAATAGGCAGGAAGATATACTTTTCATTATTTCCTCTTAAATGAATATTTGAAGTTATACCTACACATGTGGTAGAAATTTAAAACTATTAACCCCACCCCCCAAAAAAATAACTGTGTATTATACACTTGGCCTTTATGTCTGATAAAAAAAATAGTAGCAGTAATAACAATCATATAATAATAATAATAATAATAATAATAATAATAATAGTAAATATTTATATAGGAAAATCATAAAATGGTGATCAATGTGAATTAAAAATACCAATTATGATAGACAATGATTAATATGTGTCAATGATGTTGTAATAATAAATATGTATAATGGTAATGATTTCATTTTTGCCAGGGTGAAGGTCATTTGTTTGAAAGGGTAGGAAATGGAAGAAAATTTTATTTTAATAGTCAATTTACTCAAACTCATTATCTTATTTCGGTAGTCTCTGATAAACATTCTGATAAATCAACAGAAAGATTGATTTGGCATAGGATTTAAACATTTCAGTAAGAAACACCAATCTTCCTTTTATAAAGCATCTAACTCAGCACTTTTCTGTCATACCGATTCCATCAACCAAATGATGATGATGATAACGATAATAATAATAATAATAATAATAATAATAATAATAATAATAATAGTTTTTTTTTTGTTTTTTTTAAATAATAATAAGGATTTTACTTATAATAATGATTACTCTTTCTATTCTAGGCACAAAGCTTGAAATTTTGAGGGAGGGGGCAAGTCGATTACTTTGATCCCAGTAACTCAACTGGAACTTATTTTATCAACTTCCAAAGAATAAAAGAAAAAGTTGACCTCAGAATGCAAAGTTGGAAGAAATACCACTAGGCATTTTGTCCACTGTGCCAATGAGTCTGCCAGCTTGCTTGCTGCCTTTGTAATAATGATAATTTTTTCTACTATAGGTATAAGGTCTGGGGTTTGGTGGGAGGGTTTCTCTTTTTTTTTTTTTGTTGTTTTGGGTTTTTTGGGGATTCTTTTTTTGTTGTTTTTTGGGATTTTTTTTTTCTTTTTGTGTGAGAAGTGGGATAGTTGATTAAATTAACTCCAGTGCTCAGCTGGTAATTATTTTTATTGGCCCTGAAAGGATGAAAAGCAAAGGTGACATCAGCAGAATTTGAACTCAGAATGTAAAGCTCTCCACCTTTATAACAATGATAATACTATTAGTTATTAATATTTTAGATATTCAAATTACGATAAACGTAAACAAACAAACGAAGTTTACTTTTAGAAGCGTTGAGATGTCTTCGAAAGTTAAAGAAGTGATATTACATTCTCAAACGCAGGATAATGCTAATAATATAGCCTGAACAGGATAAACTACCCCTATTTTGCAGAAAAAAGTGTAGGCGAGTATAACAGATCTGTTCTGGAGGCCGGCTGAAGAGTTTGTTTTATTTAGTTATATCTATTTATATTCTGAGTAGCAATCTTGCTCATAGCCTTTCATTCCTTTTTGGCTTAAGAAAATATTGTAATGTACTGCAGTCAATTAAATTGTCTATACTCACTTTCTAACAATTTTAGAGGTTTTTGTCTCAGGGATTTTTGTCATAGTTAAAAATCAATATCATGAATAATGAAGATGATAATTATGCTCACAATGTGGAGAAGTAGTGACTTAATCTGAGGAGACTCCTTGATCACCATCTATGCACCCTGTTGAGTAAACAATACTCCAGAGATCCTTCAAAGGAACCCCATTTTGGCCACTTGTATTTGCTTTTGTACTCTCTCAGTCATTACCCAACATGCATGTCAATATGTGGAGAAGCAGAGAAACCAGACCAAAGACTGTGGGTTCTGGCAGGGTTTTTGCCAACTGCTCCTCTTCTAAGGATTGAGTGCTGGAGCTGGCACATTGCGGTGCCATCACCTACAATTCTAGCATCCGATTCAGACCCCTGCTTTCCATCACTCATGAATATATCCCCAAGATACTTAAACTTCTCCACTTGTCTCTATGATGTTCCACTAACATGCAGACTGCACTGGGAAGACTTTCTTGAGAGGACTGACGTCTTGGTCATTGCAACACTAATTCTCATTCCTGTCTTGCAGCACTCTGCAGACAACCCATTCAGTGCATGCTGGAGGCTACCTTCTGATGAGGCAAGTAGCAACATTTCATCTGCAAATATCAGCCAATCAATCCTACACCCATCAAGAAGTTAAACCCATAGTGTCAGTAGGTTATACTTGGGGATCCAGCCATAAAGTATGATGACAGTTGCTTCTGACAGGGCCTGTGCACTGTACCCTAATGACCCTCCTAGGGATAGTGGTCAGAAAAGATGGAAGAACGGGTGGATAATGATACTACTAATACTAAAAACATAAGGTTGAATCAAAAACTAACAGCCATAAATGCTATGGAAAATCAATAATCAATCTCTTCTTTAATGGTAATTTAAAACTCTATGCAAGAGGCCACACACCTTTACTAAAAACTAAATATTGATTTAGTAGTGATATCAAAATAAGTTTGGGATTTGATCAAAAGTCTAAAGCTTTTGTAAGAAGAGATTAATTAACAATCACAATAATAAGTTAGATTTAGATTCTGAAATTAAAGAAGTGGCTGATGCATGGAACTCATAAGATACATGGAACTTATAAGATACATGGAACTCATAAGATACATGGAACTCATAAGATACAACATGCAGAAATGAAAATGGAAATTAGAAAAGATGACTAGAGAAGAGTCAGTCGACTATTGGTTTCAAATTTTGGCACAAGGCCAGCAATTTCAAAGGAGTTGGTAAGTCAATTACTTTGACCCCAGTGCTCAACTGGTACTTATTTTATCAACTTTGAAAAGATGAAAGGTAAAGTCAACCTTGATGGAAATTGAACTCAGAACATAAACATGGAAGAAATGCTAATAAGACACTTTACCAGGTTTGCTTATTATTCTGTGCACTCACTGCCTTAGAATCAACTGAATATTAAAAACTGAACTCTAACCAAATAACCAGAGTAGTCTAGAAAAATACTGGGAAAATAGAAAATAGGAACATAAAAACGAAATAAAATTTTCCTCTAAGTATAAGAAATCAATAAAACACAATCTAGAAGTTAATTACATGACAGGAAAATTTTACATTAAAAAAAAAAATTAAACAAAAGATAAAACCAAAAACAGTCCAAAAGATTACAAAATAAAATAAAATAAGAGAAATCTCTCTCCGTAGTCAAAAGGCTTGAAAATTCTGGGTTGAATGCAGAAAAAGAAAATTTGATTTTAGCTTTTGAAAAATCAATGTTTAGCAATGAATGGTAAAGTGAACCTAGGGAGAATTTGAACTCAGATCATAAAGAGATGGACCCGAATACCAGAAGGTATCTAGTCAGGCACTTTGTCTTTTCTGCCTCTCTGTTACTGTTGATAATAATTACAATGATGACAATGACAATGATGATGTTGATAATAATAATAATAATGGTAATGATGACAACAATGAAGATGATGATGCTGAAGAGGATGTTATCATCGTTGGGTATAAAAAGCTTAAGAAACAATACATGGGGTGACAAGTTCTAGCTTCCAAACCATTTCTTGTAGAAGGAAATGCAATAGGCAAAACCATTTCAAAGAATGAAAACAACGGCTTCAGAATTGCAATATCATAATAGTAAGAACAATATAATAATGATAATAAAATACATCGTTATTATTATTATTATTATTATTATTATTATTATTATTATTATTATTATTATTATTATTATTATTATATGAACTTGTTGAATTGTAGGAATAATGTAATGTTTGTTTGTGGTTGTTATTATTATTATTATTATTATTATTATTATATTATATTATTATTATAATTGTTGTTGTTGTTGTTGTTATTGTTATTATTATTATAAGTTTTTTTTTAGTAGTTTCATGTGGGTTTCTGTAACACCACCTGATGCACCTCCATGTCCCTGACGTGTCCCTGGGGGTTCCCTAATCTTTATGGAGATTGGGAAGTAGAGACACCTCCTGCACTAGTTTGTTCTGTTATTAGGTTTATTTCCCTGTTTCTTGTAGCATTAATGTGCATTCTATCGAATGTGGTGTGTATGGTGTGAGTTCTGTCATTTTATTCGGACCTTAATCTTGTACAGAATATGTTGTGTAAGTTAGGCTGTTTTAGATGATTAAATGCTTGTTGTACAGAGCATATGTTGTGTGTGAAGACTGTTCTATTTGAGCTATTCCATTGAATTGATAGTGCCATGCGCAAGATGTGGGCTGTTCCTAGAAGAGTTATTCGTTGGAAGTATGTTGTGTTGGTATGGTTTCAATGTTTTTTCTATTACTATCATTATTGCCATCATCAATAATATTATGACCAGATATCTCAGCCACACAAAAACTAATGCAACAAACACCTCTAACACAACAACAAAACGAGCATTACTTCCACCACTGATATCAGAACAGCAATGTTGACAAGAAAAGAAACAGCTTAAACAACAACCAGCCACAATAAGAACAAAATCTGCTACAAACACAGGCTACAAAATATGGGGTATGACACCCAGGCTCTCTTCAACAAAATTACTAAAAACAGACAACTAGAGAATAATGTCAATAGTTCATAGAACTTCCAGAAGACTTTTCCTACATACAGAGAGACTTTTACTTAAAGAAATAAACCTTGGCTATGGTCAAGTTGCATTGAGGACCAACATAACAAAAAGTGCTTTCTCCCTTTTTGGCCAGATGCAAGCATTTTGAAGGTAGGGAGCATTAATATACATGACATGGGATTAATATAGGTTAAAAAAAAATGCTACCTGCTAAATTATCTAAGGTTACTTAAAATAGATGTGGTAGCCAAGTCCTGTGGCTTGAAAACTTGGATTTGCAAGCCAAGGCACTTGATCTCTTATTTGATGACAATTAGATTTATGCTTTGTTTACTAATTCTAGTTTGAGAAAGAGTTGTAAATTTGGTTCAGAAAAATCTGGCCATTTAAGTAAATGTGATCTTTCTCTTCTCAGAGGATACATTAGTGGTCTTCAATGTAAATAACAATCCAAACAGCAAACTAAAACTGGCAGTCAGTTATGCCACTATAGAAACAGAACAACAAACATTTTCAATTCTTGAAAACATTCCATTTCAGAAGGTGATTTGAATGACATCTTGAAAACACAGAGGTACTGTGTGTCAGTACTCAGTAGGGAACCATGTAAAAAAAATGTCCCTAACATGCTCAAACACTTCCAGAAGCTCAATGGAATGTATCACTGTAAATATGCTCAAATTGCAATTAGATCTTACTTATTTAGAGCTTATATTAGTTAGTGGATAAGAATAATATACGTGGTCCACAGTGGTGCGTAACCAACTATTCAGATCACAAGTTTATCATGTAACACAATTCCTGGAAACACATTGTTTCCAACACAGAAATCTTATAGAAACCATATAATAGAATTATTGCAAAAGAATTTTCTTGGACTATCATAACTAATAGATAGAAGGTTGATTTGGTGATAAAAATAAAACTACATTTTATCAAATTTCCAAAGGAGTTAGTGATCAAATCAAAAGAAAGAGCAAGACCTGGAAATTTAAAAGAAATTTTTAGAGAGGGCTTCTATGTATTGTGATGGTATTGAGACAAGGTATAAGGTGGCTATTTCAAAAGCATTTTGTTAAGTTATTTGTAGAGAGCAAGAAAGACAGTATCAGAAGACTTATCAATCTGCTCCACCTTTCAATTGTAATTGTTGAGTCATGCGACAGAAACACATCACCTGTAAGAAATAAAGTGGCTACATGAAAATCAAGTCTCTAGTATGAGATGATGTGTAACATGGATTGTGTTGCGCATAAGGAACTAATTGATTCTAATTAAAGTTAAAGTGGGTGTATTCTCAGATGCGTGAGCCCAATATATTTGGTGACCCCACTGAGAAAGGATACAAACAAGAGAGATAGAGTTCAAAATGTTAGGCTCAATTCTCTGTTGAATGCTAAGTTAAAGGTTTTGAGCCAAGGCGTTTGGAAAGTGGTTGGCACTTGTTCTCAGTAATGTTGTCAGACAACAAATTCTTGTAGTGCCAAACGTGATTATCTAAGACAGCATTTACCCTAAGTAAATCACTGCAGATAGGGATAGCTGTAAATAAAACTTTAGCAGAATACTCATCACTTTAATTTAGTTGAAATTATTTGAGAAGGTTCATCATTGGAAGCCATACTAGTGGCAACCAAAAGTGTTTTGACTTCAGCTGCTAGGTTGCAACTCGGTTCAGTTGCACCTGTTTGATGGTCAGAGAAAGAGACTACCTTTCACATCCAATTGGTACCACGTGCTCAATTTACTGATAAAAATCGAGCATTCTAAAGAGGTACTTTGCTTGTATTGGGTTATCAGGCATTCACTTACATGGAAAATATAACAGACATATTATCTGAAATCATGGCAGAATATGAAACTGTAGTCTCTCTATATATATATTTCGATGGGATGAGTGGACGAAGTATACCTACCTATCGCTGGTTTGTTGTGTACCTTTTATGAAAAGTAAGTGGTTGGTGTTTCCAAGGTACATTAAGTGGCTACACCAGATTTAAAATATATTTATTATATAATCATATTTTATATAAATATTTTGTATTATCCTTAATAAAAAAAACAACTGTTTCTGTTTTGGTTCCATCTACATAATGTCCTTTTTAAAGTCACTATTTAAACACAGGGTTTATTTCTATCAATGTACAATATTTAATATAAGCATTATTATTATTAATATTAATATTAATATTATTATTGTTATTGTTGTTATTCTTATTACCCTTACTATCATCATCATCACCAACATCACCATCACTGTCATTATAAACAGCATCATTATCATTTCATCATCATCATCATCATCATCAACTTAAAAATAATAATAATAATAAATTTAATTTAAATTTAAAAAGAAAAAACGAATATGAATTCCATCTTTATCGATCAAATATCTCCTTTGTTTGGAAGTGCACCTTACTAATTATGTGCTGCTAATTAGAAAAGCTAAACGAGCTTTGAAAATTTTAATGCTTTTATGATATGTTGCTTATATCTTATATGCAATAAATTAATGATTGTACAAGATATACATATACACACACACATATGTATGTGTATATATATATATATTTATATATATATATATATGCACATATATGTTTGTGTGTGTGTGTGTGTATATATATATATATATATATATATATATATATATATATATATATATATGTTCTTTTATATGTTTACACACATACATACATTAACTGTTGAGCCATTAGCTGTAATTAAGTTTCAGCTGAATACTATTTATGTACTCACAAAAACTACCTCATGTATGAAACTTA
Organism: Octopus bimaculoides; assembly: GCF_046866305.1. NCBI lineage: Eukaryota > Metazoa > Mollusca > Cephalopoda > Octopoda > Octopodidae > Octopus > Octopus bimaculoides. The sequence goes on along the minus strand of NC_142934.1, from coordinate 6,613,734 downwards.
TATCAAAACTAAGTAATGACTAATGGCTAAACTATGACTTTGACTATACTCTATTCCTTGTACAGAGTAGTTTTTCAGCTGTTATTACCACCACTATATACATATAAATATATATGTGTATGTGTGTGTTTGTGTGTGTATATATATATATATATATATATATATATATATATATATACACACACACACACACTAAATATGTACAGATGCATGAATGTACTCATACAAATTTCTATATATCTATATAATATATATATATATATATATAAATAAACATATAAATACATATATACATACATATATATATATATATATATATATATATATTTAAGTATGTATATATACACATATATATATATATATAAACACACATATATATATATATATATGTCCTATTATAGGTCAATGAGCAATAAATTTTTTTAAATGTATAGGTAAGTACTAGTAGAAAAAGATGTGCACAGCAGGTGAGAATTCCACTACATATTATTTCAAACCAATGTAGATCAGTCCATCAAGCTGCAAAGTGTCACCCTCCCGCCATCATTCATTTCTAAAGCCCTAAGTGCATAATTAACGTTAACGTATCTCTATTTCTGTTTGATTTGTGTCAGCAACTTGACTAAAGTACAGTTATCCTCACCATCACGAAGTACAGCAGCAGCAGCGGCAACGCCACCGCTAGTGTTTATTATAAATTTACTTTATAACTTCCGGCAACCACCACCACCCGCAGCAACAACAACACCAGCACCACAACTACCATCACTAGTATTTCGTCACTCATCATTATTGTAATTATTATTGTCATCATCATTATCATCCTTATCATCTTCATCATCTTTACTAGTCCTATGAATATGCTGGTACGAAGACAAGAATCAACATGCTAGTGCCTATTTTATATCCTTGTCTCCTGTGGATTACCAACTGTGAAATTGGGGTTTTCTATTGTTCTGTTACGATTTTCTTCTTCTTCAGCTTTTTGAAACTTGTTTGGACCCCATCCTGAAGTGTGTTTCAGCAGTTCTTTTACTCTCTGAAAATAAAACAAGAAAATAAAAGGTTATAGATACAGATACACATACATAGACACATAGGCATGAGATAAAAAACCAAAGCTGTGAAGATTTTAGAACATTTATGAATAGGTCTTACAGCTGTTTCCGGGATATTTATTATATCCCTTCATCGGAGATGGTGTGAGAAAATGGTTAAGCAATAGTTAATTTAGATAAGATACGAAATAGAGAGTGAAGTGGAGGAATGAAAATAGATGTGAGATATGCAGGGATATTGCATTTGTAGATCCATTATTTAGGCAGAATGGGATACATATAAGATTCCAATGTGTGTATATATATATATATATATATATGTATATAGATAGATAGATAGATAGATAGATAGATAGATAAATAGATAGATAGATAGATAGATAGATAGATATACATATATAGAGAGAGAGATATTTCACCATAAACACTGTTGGAGAGAACACTTACCTTTTTGAATGGGAGGTCTCTGTGAGTTGTTAATAATCTGAAAACAGCAATAGCAATTATCATCATGATAGGTGCCAATGCCATTAACCAGCCAATAGCATTAGCCCAGCCAGGGTAGACGTACGTATCATATTCCAGAGGTTCGTATTGGATAGCATTGAAGACCATCAACAGCTGAAAACATTTAGAAGAATTAGCATTAGTATAGATTGTTTGTTTGTTTTTTATCATTAAGTTCATTTATTTTTTGTTTATATTTTTAGGAATGGCTAGGTTAAGAAACTTGCTTCCCAACGATGTGTTCTTGAGATCAGTCCCACAGCATGGCACCTTGGGCAAGTTGGTCATGGGCCAACCAAAGCCTTGTGAGTAGATTTGGTAGACAGGAACTGAAAGAAGCTTTCTTTCACCGCAACCACTAGCTGGCATACACAGGTGCTTACAATTGTCAAGTATTACCTCTAAATTTTAATTTACCTACATATATATATATATATATATATATATATATATATATATATATATATATAGATAGATAGATAGATAGATAGATAGATATATACGTATGTATTCTCGGCTTGCGAAGACCTGTTGGGGCAAGCAAAAGCGAAATCGTGATGGCACCACCGTTCGAGCGTGATTGTTACCAGCATCGCCTACCTGGCACTTGTGCCGGTGGCACGTGAAAAGTCATTCGAGTGAGATCGTTGCCAGTGCCACTGGACTGGCTCCTGTGCAGGTGGCATGTAAAATACACCATTTTGAGCGTGGTCGTTGCCAGTACCGCCTGACTGGCCTTCATGCCGGTGGCATGTAAAAGCTCCCACTACACTCCCAGAGTGGTTGGCGTTAGGAAGGGCATCCAGCTGTAGAAACTCTGCCAAATCAGATTGGAGCCTGGTGTAGTCATCTGCTTCACCAGTCCTCAGTCAAATCGTCCAACCCATGCTAGCATGGAAAGCGGACGTTAAACGATGATGATGTGTGTGTGTGTGTGTGTGTGTGTGTGTGTGTGTGTGTGTGTGTGTGTGTACCATAGTCTAGACATTACATGGTGGTCATCACAATATAAGTAATACTGTCCATTTCCAGTCTTCCATGAAAAGCATATTTCCTCAGACATGTCTTCAAAGAAGATTGTAAACATTTGTTCACCATTTTCTTTGAATCGTATTCAAATTATCTCCAACCTAATAACTGCACCCATCTTACACTTCATCATTCCACTTCCAGAGCATTCTCAAAATAAATAAATAAAAAAAAACAAACATAAATAACAGAATTCTTGTAAAGACAAAGGGTTGCATTACAAACCGTCAATGTTGCAGGTGAGATATATTTCCAGAAGATAGAGAAATATTTATGGAAATTTCGGCTGCGCTGACCAATCATCAATTCAACTTCAATGATAAACTCCTGAGCTCCTGTAAAAGTAAATAATACATTGAGTATGTGTAGTCAATAACAATTGCAATATTAGGGCTGCTTCTAATTCACAAGGTCATGAGTTCAATCTTCGGCAACACGTTGTGTCCTTGAGCAAAACACTTTATTTCATGTTGCTGCAGTCCACTCAGCTGGCAAAAATGAGTAACCTTGCAACAGACCGGTGTCCCATCCAGGTGGGGAATATATATACTCCATGAAACATTATTTACATTTGACAGATATTTGTCCTCATTTTGTTTGTTGTTAACACAACATTTCGGCTGATATACTGAAATAATACTTGTTTCTTTGAGCATATGTAAGGGTCTGCATACATGTGCTTCGGCTTGCTAACTAATGAGTGTATATTCGTTTATATACATGTGCAAGTGTATTTGTATGTTTGTCTAACTACACACACATACACACACAAACACACAAATCCTGATACAGACATGTTTTCTGTCTCCCACTAGATCATCCTTTACTCTCATTCAGCCCCGCACCAGATGGCTAGACATGATTAAGGGAGTTCTCCAGAGGCTCGCTGTCACCTTGGAAGATACAGAGGGGCTGGCACAGAACCACCAGCGATAGAGAGCACTGGTAGACCTGGTCCATTCTACACATGATGATGTCTCAGGGACCACGAACCAACACCATCAAGCAAGCAAAGCATTACTGGGCAGCTTTTTGTTAGTAAAATATATTTGTGTGTTTGAGTGTTTGGTAATGCATCTATGACTTGTAAATTTGTAGAAATCTGTACATAATTACCATGAACCCATCCAATGAGAACACATTCAATGATAGCCATTAGGAAAACAGCCCAACTGGCCGCGTACGAGTCCATCAGTTGCAGGATATACATGCCACCCTAGAAAGAAAAGAGAAAGTGTTTATGTAAGTAAACTGAGTATAAAACAGAAGTGTTTCATGGCAGATCATCTTCATGTGATTGTTGTGATAATGTCTGTGTGACAGAGCTTGTGTCTCCTAGTCAGGAGGAAAACATTTTAACAAATAAAGGTTGGTGACAAATCAATCCATAATAAGTGTAACATGGTTCGCAATTGAGTGCACTGTGTAATCACAGATCAGTGAAGAATGAGATAAATAAAAATACATATGTTAGTGATTCGTTTATCACTGCTCGATAAACTGAAGCAAAATAGAATGAATGTGTGGAAAGAATACAGAGTGTTTCCATGGATTTCAATACATTTTGTTTCAACCGAGGTATAGCAAAAGTCTAACGCTTATAAACAAGCATAAAATCTTAAAGTTAAAAAAACAGAAAAGACTCCATTACTTACATCAGTACAAACCGTAAGACCAGAGAGGAAACCAAGTATGCAAACTGTTAAAACAACCCATGTTTTTTTCTGCCGTAGAGCTGGATACAGATCTTGTACAGCAGTCATAATGGTTTCCAAGAGAGCAAACTGAAAAACAAAGAATAAAAAAAAACATTCACTAAACCAAATATGTGTGTGTGTGTGTGTGTGTGTGTGTGTCTACATATACATACACATATATATGCAGGTGTATGTATTATACATGTATATATATATGTACAGACATATATATATATATATATATATATATACCGCCTGACTGGCCTTTGTAGGGTTTTCAAGTGAGATCATTGCCAGTGCCCCTGGACTGGCTCTTGTGCGGGTGGCACATAAAAGACACCATTTCGAGCGTGGCCGTTTTCGTGCGGGTGACACGTAAAAGCACCCACTACACTCTCTGAGTGGTTGGCGTTAGGAAGGGCATCCAGCTGTAGAAACTCTGCCAAATTAGATTGGAGCCTGGTGTTGCCATCCAGTTTCACCAGTCCTCAGTCAAATCGTCCAACCCATGCTAGCATGGAAGGCAGACGTTAAACGATGATGATAGGTGCAGGAGTGACTGTGTGGTAAGTAGGTTGCTTACCAACCATATGGTTTCGGGTTCAGTCCCAAGGTGCCTTGAATATGAAGTGCACTTTATTTGAAAAAATTACATTTTTGAAACACACAGGTGTTACAAGTGAGAATGTTTATGTTGATACCTATGGAAAATTCTGTCTAAATATATATTTTGCTATTCTTAAACAAGAATAATGTTGACCATGACTTTTAAGCTTTGGCCTGTTAAGCCATTAATCTGGCTACACAACACGATCTGTGTCCTTACATTTTTGAACAAGGGAATCTAGCAATTATTCTGTGCTGATGAAGGGAAATAACCCAGAAATCGCGATACACAGATATTGTTTTAAGCTGAGTGGGGGTGCTAGATTCCCTTGTTCGAAAATGTAAGGATACATGTAATGTTGGCAAACAATCCTTACTACAAACTAACATTTGTTTTTAAAAGCATTGAATTGTGTATTCAACAATACATATTGGATGACATTTTTTCAAACGCAAAATTGCCATTAGAACAGCAGAAATACTAGGTAAATTACTCTTACCAAGCAGAAAAATTTGTCAACAACCAGCCATGGGACATGAAGCCACATCCCTCAAAGACTCTGACTAAGTGCTTTACCATTAAGCTAAACTGCCCACTGACAAATTCATCCATGATTTTAGATACTAAATAGCTAAATGTACAACTACGTGTATAAATATAAATATGTATGTATATGTGTGTATCGTTGGAAAACAGTTTATAGCAGAGACTCCAGCCAAGAAGAACCCTAAGAAGGAATTGTAATTCCGAAATATCATCGGACTATAGATAACCAAATTACAACAGGTATATAGTCCATTTATTGTTTTATAGTGCATTGTTGTACCATTCTAAACTTTTTATTCTTTATAATTAATTATATAAATGTAATGAACTGTTACAAGATAATTTTAAATAGAATATTTAAAAAGTAGAAGCAAAACAACTTACTTCACTCCCCATTCCAAGAGTCAACAGCATGAAGAAAAAGAGGAAGGACCACAATGGAGATATTGGTAACCTGGTTACAACATCAGGGTATACAATGAATGCTAAACCAGCACCTGGCAAAATAAAAGGTTGGATACATAAAATTAAGATGTCCCTCAAAATGTACCTGTATTGTGTGCCACTGTGTGTGTCAGATGAGGTGAATGGACACACCTTCTTGGGCACTGACGATTTGGTGTGGCTGAGAAGATGTTTCACCTGTCTTTGGTGACAGTAGTTTTTGACATTGGGGACAAATACATCCACATATGCATGCATGTGTGCATGCAGAAATACACACATACAAACAGAGAGAGAGAGAGAGAGAGAGAGAGAGAGACCTACAAACATAACTAGATACACATAAACAGAGAGAGAAACACTACACATACAAACATAAATAGATGATCACTCACATAAATGGAGAGAGGGGTAGAGAGAGTGACATTACACATACATCATTATCATCATCATCATCGTTTAACACCCATGTCCCATGCTGGCATGGGTTGGACCAGTTTGACAAGGATCAAATGAGCCAAAGGATTGCATCATGCTCCAGTGTCTGCTTTGGTATGTTTCCTACAGCTGGATGCCTTTCCCAACACCAATGACTTTCCAGTGTGTACTGGGTACTTTTTACATGGCACCAGCACAGATGCTTTTTATGTGGCACCAGCAGGGGTGCTTTTTATGTGGCACCAGCAGGGGTACTTTTTATGTGGCACCAGCAGGGATACCTTTTATGTGGCACCAGCAGGGGTGCTTTTTATGCGGCACCAGCAGGGGTGCCTTTTATGTGGCACCAGCAGGGGTACTTTTTATGCGACACCAGCAATTGCTTTTTATGTGGCACCAGAAAGGGTGCTTTTTACGTGGCACCAGCAGAGGTGCTTTTTATGTGACACCAGCAGGGGTGCTTTTTATGTGGCACCAGCAGGGGTGCTTTTCACGTGGCACCAGCAGGGGTGCTTTTTACATGACACCAGCAGGGGTGCTTTTTACATGGAACCAACATTGGTGTGTTTTACGTGGTCCCAGCAAGGGTAATTTTTACTCAACAAATCCTGTATCTACAGAGAACTGAGGCAATTAGTTTGCATACCATAGGTGTTTAACACTTCACTAAACACTATATTACTGCTCAAGGCTTATGTTAGTTTGTAAACTACTTGTTTACAATGTTCAAAATATTTACACTAACTTTTATTCATGAATTACCCAAGTAAACCATTTCCATATATGATTCCTATTCCTAGCATATACTGTGTTTGCATTCAAAACATTAGGCAGGTATTTTTGTTTCGATAAACTCTTGACCTTCAATTTATGCTTAACAGTGCAGCAGATTAACCTTTCACACACAATAACAATTATGACAAAAAAATCACAACAAACAGCAGGAGAAAAGACAGCATGAAATAAATAAAGATAGACTGACCTTGATCAACAACTTTATCAACAGGCATATCGAGTTCATTCGCCAAATAACCAATGATAGAGAATATAACAAAACCAGCAAAAATGCTGGTACAAATGTTGCCAATTGATACAATCAATGCATCTCTGAAGGAAAAGGAAAAGACAAAAAGACACATTTGTTGAATTCAAAATTTTACAGAGAGATTAAATCTGCTAAGTTTATAAAGTATACATACACATGCACAAACACACACACACACAACTCACTGAAAGAGGACAAATGACACCCTTTAGCATACATACATCCATGCATTCACACATATATGCATACATATCCATAGTAGTTACAATAAAGAAACAGGGTGATATACTTACTTATAACAGTTGTTATGGAACTTGTTATAACTGGCAAGTGTTATCAGTCCGCCCCAGGCTGGACTAAGTGAGAAAAATATCTGCACAGCTGCTTCTTTCCACACCTGTAATACAGTAAATGATAGACAGGTATATATAGGTATATATTCTAATGTTTCATTCATGCATAGCAAAACTAACAACCTGGGGGTTACAACTCAATATTCGAATGCTTCAGAAAAAAGCATCAGTTGAGAACTGAGGGTAAAATAAAAGTAAACGAATGACAAGGTAACAAGAAATTATGTAGTGAAATGCATTAGTTTACAGCTGTTTCTGCTATGAGATATATATAGCACATCACCTTATAGCTTCTTCAGATACATATATGTATGTATATCTGAAGAAGCTATATATATATATATATATATCATCACCATCATCATCATCCTTTAATGTCTGTTTTCCATTCTGGCATGGGTTATACAATATATATATATATCATCATCATCATCATCATCGTTTAACGTCCGCTTTCCATGCTAGCATGGGTTGGACGATTTGACTGAGGACTGGTGAAACCGGATGGCAACACCAGGCTCCAGTCTGATTTGGCAGAGTTTCTACAGCTGGATGCCCTTCCTAACGCCAACCACTCAGAGTAAGTACATAAATATGAAGTAAGTACATAAATATGAAACAAGGTGGAAAAAATAGTACTCAAATACCAAAGGTAGAGTAATATGCTTTTGCTCCATTCTAAACAAAACTGTCTGATGAACGGGAACGTGAAACTCTGAGTAACAGTTTTTGTAATATTTTTGCTGCTTTTTAATAAAGTACATATATATATATATATCGTATAACCCATGCCAGAATGGAAAACGGACGTTAAACGATGATGATGATGATATCAGATAGCTAGTAAGAGTGTAGAGATAATGTACAGGCCTGCTTTTTAGGCCTCAACACCAAAATTATGTTCACTTGCAACTCTTTCCATCTAACTTCCTACAAAATTAACTAATACGAGATTCACAGTCCTCGCTTAACAATTCCAGTTGGTGCGTTTACACCCCATCAATTTATGGGTTTGGCAAAAAGAGACCAATTGAATAAGTGCCAGTCCTTAAAAAATTAAAAGTACTGGGGCTGATTCATTTGACCAAAAATTCTTCAAGGTGGTGCCCCAGCATGGCAGCGGTCTAATGACTGAAACAAGTAATAAATATAAGACAAAAGGTATGACATCACCAAGTACCTTTATTCAACTAAGCAAAGCACAAAATATAAAATGCAGATTTTTTTCTTGGCAGACCAACGCTCCAACAACTCAGCCATTAATTATGATATAAAGATTTTACGACTTAAGATGGGTTGCACACATTTTAGAAATGGTCTGCTCTTCACTTCCATGAAGTGTGCTTGAGTAAATATATTGCTGTTTTATAACTGTGTTTCTCTCTTCTGTGAATAGAATGGTTTATTTGTCAGACCAATTGTTTTTTTATGGCAGGACACTTGTTGCTAACCATAAAGAAGAAATAGAAATGTGGAGATAATTTAAAACTGAGTTTGAAAATCTGGAGCAAACAGAGTTATGTACCTTGCTCTGTGGCCCAGTACATTAGCTTTAGCATTCAACTTTTCTGTCAAATGTAATGCTTATTTATTCACATTTTATATAAGTGAGCATGCATTATCTCATTGCTTAGAGATTTCGAAAATGTGATTGCTTATTTTTAGAATGACATTGCAGAGATGCTGAATCTAGCCAGTTCGAACTTATAATTAGTTGAATATTTGGGCCAGATATGACCGTTTTAAATGCTAAAGAGTTAATAAGATCTGAATTTATGATAATATATCTGCATTGTGCTCTCAAATATATATATATATATATATATAGTCATCCTCATATGTGTGTGTGTGTGTGTGTGTGTGTGTGTGTATACGTTTGAGAGTACACCATATTATATATATGATGATAAATATATATAAAACAGTGACTGACAAATCACTGATGTTGCAATGAGTTGGTTAACTGAATAAAAATTCATTATGTGCAAAGAATATACATTTGTGAAAATATTGCTTATGGAGTGAAATTAAATCCAACTAACCTTAGCAGATTTTAATAAGTGGAACTCTGGAGTGACGTAAAATATAATTCCTTTTAATGAACCAGGTAACGTCACACCTCGAACAAACAGGATACAAAGTACAACATAGGGGAATAGCGCAGTGAAATACACCACCTGTAAAAAGAAGTTTTAAAAGATGATTTAAATTTTTTTTACTTGTTTACAACTTTATACAGTGGAGCCTAGATTTACAAACATCTCTCATCACAAACAAATGGTTTATGAACAATTTCTCAAACATAAAATATTTCAGGTGTTGAATAGTGTTTTGAAAAACAAAAACAACAAGCTGACAACAACAGTTGGTGACAAGCTGGGAATATCACCAGGGAACATCAGTTGGTGTGGAGTTTTCACTCGGTATATATTCCTGCTTGAATTTGTTGTGCCATTTCTCGAATTTCTTATGGGAAAAATAGTTTTGATTTAAAAACACTTTAGATGATGGACAGGCTTCAGAGACAAATTAAAGTTTCCACTGTATTCCATATTATCTCAACATTAATTGGCTCATTATTTTCAATACAGACTGCAAAATAATCATCAGTTTTGTTGTGACTGTTACTGTCATCATTATCGTCATCATCATCATTGTCATCGTCATCAGTAAAGTGATCGTTATATTTCTTCCAATTTTTTTTTGCTTAAAGTACCTCAGTTTCTCAAGACAGTTATTACCAGGCTGAGTATTCCTTTCTACAATAGGCACAAAGCCTGAGACTTTGCAGGAGTGTGGGTGGATGTAAAGAAGTAAGGAAGGAAGGAAGGAATACATAAAAAAAGCAATGATGCATATAAATACCAAAAGTCCAAAGATGGAGAGCAACTTACTTTTCCTGTTGATTTCACTCCTTTACTGAGAGAGAAAAATGTCAAAGTCCATGCACAAAGAAGACACAGGACAACCTGCCATCTGATATCACCTAAGTGTTCAATACCAGAAGATATGTTCAAGACATGGCGCCTGCAATTACAATGTTGAGCATTAATGGTGAACATCATTATCTACGTTTATACACACACACACACACACACACATGCACACATATCATCATCGTTTAATGTCTGCTTTCCATGCTAGCATGGGTTGGACGATTTGACTAAGGACTGGTGAAGCCAGATGGCAACACCAGGCTCCAATCTGATCTGGCAGAGTTTCTACAGCTGGATGCCCTTCCTAACGCCAACCACTCTGATAGTGTAGTGGGTGCTTTTTCGTGCCACCGGCACGAAGGCCAGTCAGGCGGTACTGGCAACGGCCACGCTCCATATATACACGTATACTGTATGTAGGTGTTTTAAATAGTTGAGGTGTATATGAAGAAGTCAGTCAACAGTACAACAATGGAGTTCAAAGTAAGACACGAAAGTAGCTTGATTCATTGCCGCATGGCTGCAGTCAAATGACTGAAACAAATAAAAGAATAAAAAAAAGATGGTACCCCAAATATGTGCCCCTCTATATGTAATGGTTTCAAATTTTGACACAAGGCCAGCAATTTTGGGGAGGGGGTAAGTTAGTCAATTACATCAACCCCAGTGTTCAACTGGTACTTGTTTGATAGATATATATATCGTCATCGAATTTGGTTCGATTTCGATATGGTCCATTAATTCAAAACAATGTGAATGCATAAGCATTAGATTTAACAGAGTGATCTGAATGTTCTAGGTTTAAACCATCTTCTGAGGAGATTCAGGGGATAAATTTATTTAAGTTCATTCCTGGTGACCATTATGAATATCATGGAAGAATAAAAAAGAGCAACAAATGCGACACAGTAATCAGTGTGCAGGATTAATATGTATCAGAATCACAGGCAGGAAGTGTGAATATAACCATTCCCAGAAGAGAGGGAATGGAAAAGCATTTTGTTATGAATTAAACAATAAGTTGCAAATAAACCTATCATAGCTAAGATCGGTGAACTTACTCAAAGAAATCTTGAGCTGGAACATGTCGTATTGATGAATTTTTGGCAAGTTCTACTATGTTTTCTGATGCAGCATATGTTGCGTTGAAGCAAGTTTGATTATAATATACACTGCCGTTTATTTTGGCACAAGCGTCTGCTTCTTTGTAAGTGTAACAAACTGCAAGACAAAAAAATACAACAATTATAATAATAATGATGATGATGATGATGATAATAATAAATGCCCTGATGCAGTACCAGGCATTGGCTCTCATGGCTTCTGATCTTAACTGATTGGAAGTGTTATCATGTACATTGTTTTGTCTTGGTATAAAAGATGGACTACAGCAAATATTCTGCTCAATATCACAGATTTGCTTGACCTTAACCAGTTGAGCATGTCCCTTACTGGCTGACGATATGTGCATCTCTGATTGCGAGCAGAAGTAGTGTGGGGGGCATCATAGCCATGTGTTGAAAGGATTTCTTTGGATTTGAATAATTCACCTCTGGAAACATGGGTGTTTCATTCAACATCTTAAACAACTCTTATTCAGGGGCCTTTTGAGCGAGATGGGCTATTATGAAACAAAAGGATTTTTCTAGAAACTTTTTCACCTCAGGTTTTGGAGAAATGATGTTGTTTCATTTTTGTTACAATTACATCAAAATTGGAGCATTTTGATGCCAGAACAATTTGAATACAGTCTTCAAGGTTCAATTGATTTCTCTGCTTTGTATTTATGTTCATTGAAGTGGAAAATCCTTGTTTGCAGAGATAGGTTGTTGCAAAAGGCAGCAACGTTTTTGACTGCCTCCTCAAATCAGAAGAAATATTTCTGCTGTAACAAGGAACACGTTTTTAATATAATTTCACTTATGTCTAATGAGCCCTCATTACCCCCAAGAATTTCATTTTTACCTTTGTTCATCAACCCCTGCTCTAACCACTGAGCCATGATCCTTCACATATAAAATTATATAATATATGAATAAAAGATTCTTCCTCTTACATTGTGTTTTCCATTCTTCTCCACAGCTTTCCCAAGGAAGTTCTGATGTAAACGACATGAACAGGTACAGAATTGTCCAGGCTATAATTACTGTATAGTAGACAGCCACCAGACTTGATACACATATCATGGCAATACCAAGACCTAGAAAACAGGAATAGTAATAATGGTAATGGTGGTGGTGGTGGTGGTGGTGGTGGTGGTGCTGTTGTTGTTGATGATGATGGGAATGGTGGTGGTGGTGGTGGTGCTGTTGTTGTTGTTGTTGATGATGATGGGAATGGTGGTGGTGGATATGATAATCGTGGTGTTGATGATAGTGACAGTGATTATAATTGTTGTCACAGTTTGGGTAGTGGCAGTAGTGTTGGATATCCTTGGTTTATTGGCATGGAGAGGGAGATGGTGTCGATGGTGATGATGTTGATTTTAGTGATGGTGGTGGTGGTGGTGGTGGTTGAGAGAACGAGAGTAAAAATAGGATGGAAAGATAAGGAGAGAGAAAGGAAGAAATAATTAATGAAAGAGTGAAGATCGCGGTTGTCAAACAAAAACAACAGCGACAACAAAAGGTCATCGTCAAAACAACAGCGAAAAGGTGTCAGAAAATTAGGTAAAAATTTAATTCAAATTTAGGGAAATCAACAAAGATATTGGTAAACAAACAACAGACATAGAGGAAGATAAACAATAAGACAGAGCAGTAAACAAGCACACACACACACACACACACAAACATCACACACAAACATCACACACACACATTACACACACATCACACAAGGATGAGCTGATCTGAGGAGATAAGACAAAGAGATTAAAATATGAAGAAAGAAGAATGAATCTTGTTCGTATTTCTTAGTTTCAAATTCAAGTTTTTAAATGAATGTTTGGTAATGTCTGAAAGTGTATGATCAGGAATACAAGCAGTGGAAATGTTGTTCCTTCAAAGGATCTCCAGAATAATACTTCTTCACAGGGTGCACAGATCGGAAATCAAGGACTCTCTCCTCGTTGAGCTGTTACTTCTCCACCTTGAGGGGGTCACAGCTCTGGTACTATAAACATGTGATGAGAATATTGGTTTCAAATTTCAGGAGAGTGAGGGTAAGTCAATTACAGACTCCAGTGCACAATTTATTATTTTATCAACACCAAATGATATGAATATAAAGATGAATGAAATACCACAAAACATTTTGCCCAGCATGCTGACAATTCTGCCAGTTCGCTGCCTTAGGTCTTCGCAAGCCGAGTTTAGTGTCCAATGAAGGAGGGGTTGGCATGGGTGCCAGTCGTCAAATTTGGATCGATTTCATTTGCCTCAACAGGTCTTCGCAAACAGAGTTTAGTGTCCAATGAAGGAATGGTACGCATAAGTGGGCTGACTACACCCCTGGCAGAAGCCTCAGATTAAGGTCTCAGGATTAATGATAACTAAGTTATTTTACTAAATTCTTTGTTATATTGAAAGTAATTGAAAGAAACACAGAGCATCTCAACAGAAATACAGTAACGAGAGGGTTAACAGCACTGTCATCGTCATCATGATCATGGTCATGATGATCATCAGCATCATAATCAGTAATAACATCAACATCATAAACATGTTAAAATATAATAGTTTGAATATATATTGTACTTACCATGAAATAAAGGACAGAATCGGTCGAAGATAGCAGCTGGACCCAGAGATGCAAACTGGCCGAAAGCAAGCTCCATAAACATCAATGGTGTTCCAATTAATATCAACATCAATATAAAAGGGAAAAGAAATGCCCCTAAACAAATAGAAATAGGCATAAAGTGAGACCGGTAAAAGAGAGAAACAGGGAGAGAAAAGAGAACGAATTATACAAGTGATGTTTCACCCTTCAGCAGTTAAACTGGTCAGATCCAGCTTAAATATTCTACTGTTTTTATGCTTCAAGAAGCACAGACGTGCGTGGTGATGATGTTCTAGTAACTGCTTGTGATGTTGTTGTTGAATGAGCAGACCTATATCAAATTTATTGCAGCCATGATCATTCCATCTTTTATTCAGTCATAATACATCTGAGACATTCTCCAATAACGTTTCCACATTTTTTATGACAGTAAAGTGTGATATGAGGAGAATTTGGCTGCTATTTCTAACAGGCTAACAATCCACTCTGAGCCCTTCATGTTGTGCCTGTATCATGGTTTGCATGACATATAAAGGGAGAGAATAATAATGAAGCAAAAAAAAAATGAGTGAATGAGTCCAAGGGAGATAACTTACCCCCTCCATTGCTGTATGCTAGGTAGGGAAACCTCCACACGTTGCCGAGACCCACGGAATACCCCAATAAGGACATGAGGAAATCGAACCGTCCACTCCAGTTCCCCCGTTCCACGAGACCATCCCCATCCAACTGTGTAAGAACTGCACTACTGGAAACATCTTCAGCAAGTGATGACGGCGTCTGTGAAAATAGAATATAAAAGAGAACGTTCAAAGATTTCAAAATCTATGTATGTATATTTGTGTATATTGAGGTGAAACTTTTTAAAACAGAAAATGAAATATTCATAAATAAAAGACAACACAGAACTTTTTATTCAGGTGAAAAAATATTACAGAAAATTATAAAAAATTATAAAAACAAAATTTTTTCATAATCAATAAAGACTTGTAACTTTTGGAATAGATACACCATGATCTTCAACTATATATAATAATTATATACTTTTAATTAAAGCTGCAAAATTACCACAGAAGTGTTAATTAGAGTTTAATGTTCCCGTTCGTCAGACAGTTATTCATCACAACTGCCTGACGAACAGGAACGTGAAACTCTGAGTAACAGTTCTGTGATAATTTTGCAGCTTCAATAAAAAGAATATCACTCTACCTTTGGTATTCGAGTACTATTTTTTCAACCTTGTTTTGCACTTATGTACTCACCTGTGTATGTATGTGTGTGTGTATATATATCATCATCATCATCATTATCATCATCATCATATACAGTCTACTTTTCCATGCTTGCATTAGCCAGAAAGGAATTTGTTGGGGTAGGTTTTCTATAGTTGGATGCCCTTCCTGTTGTCAACTCCCACCTGTTTCTAAGCAAGATAATATTTCCCCATGGCTAGACACAGAGGCACAGACGTGATTGTTGTGTGGTTGAAAAGCTTGCACAGCACTTTGGGCGAATATTTTCTGCAATACCCTTGGGCAGGCCAGAACATTGTGAGAGGATTTGTTAGATAGAAACTGAAAGAAGTCCATCGTGTGTGTATGTGTGTACACAAATATGTGTCTATGTGAATGAGTGTGTGTATAAACATGCACTTATATTTGTATATATAAGAAACATTCTTTCATGTGTTTATATTAAAGAAATAACAATGAGTTTAATCATTTTATTTTAGATTTTTCATATTTTTATTGAAATATTTCACTTGAAATTCTATAAGTTTTCAACAACAATAAAGCACCGACAGCTAGCAAGGCCAAGCTACTCCAGATTGATGAAGGGCAATTACCCTGAAACTAGCCTCTGGATGCTGGACCTGTTGGGTGGAGGTGCTTGTCTCCTCTGTTTGAAAACTTAAGGACACAGAACGCTTGTTTCATGTAGCCAACTAAAAACAGTGCTGCTTGGGGTTAAATATCAGTAGCATTCTTCCCTTTCCTAGGACTTCCACATTAAGTTGGCAAGAAGCCAGTGTTGCAGTTGATCTGATCAATGGAACTGTGAAATTAACATGCAAGTGGTTGAGTGCTCTATAGACAATGCATACCCTTAGTGTAGTTCTCAAGGAGATTCAGCATGACACACACACATGTGACAAGGCTGCCTGGCCCTTTGAAATACAGGTACTACTCATTTTTGCCAGCTGAGTGGACTGGAGCAATGTGAAATAATAAAGTGTCTTGCTCAAGGACAAAACATGCCGTCGGGAATCGAACTCACAACTTTACAATCATGAACAAAATATTCTAACCCCTTAGCCACACACCATCACTTTGACACAACAACAATAAGACCAGTGCGGAAACAATAATAATAATAACTTGGCCGATTTGTAAAATGTACAAAACGAGAAAAAACAGGGCCAGACTAAAATAAGTACTGAAGCACTGGAGTAATCTATAATCAACAATGAAGTCCTGAAGGTGGCGCCAGTCTACAGGCCAAGAACAGAAACCAGTAAAAGATAAAAGAATATATAACTAAATATTACATTGTATTTTATCAAAACCCTACTGACATTGCAATCCATTGTTACAATATACACACACAATATACATACACACACACACACACACACACACACACACACACACATATATATATATATATATATATATATATATATATATTTCGTTTTTGGACTTGGTTTGCTAGATTCTGTATGTGAGATTGTGTGTTGAAGCATATTCTGTTGTGTCTGGGAAGAGTCATTTTCTTCTAGTGCCTTATAATTTAGCACACCCACCAGTAAGATTTCCATTCATTTACCTATTTATTTATTTATATTAGGATATATATCTATTGTGGAACAAAGCCACCAATGCAAAGAGGTGGCTGAGGAGGGAAACTGAATCAATTCCCAGTTAATTTTGATGAATAAATTGTTAAAAATGAAAGCAGTAAAAAGTGAATGCCCTTTGTAGAATGCATGAGACAAGACAGGATGGAAGCAGCTGCCATATGTCAATGTCTGCAGGAAATCTGGGCAAGGAGAGAATTTCAAATGATTGTACTTCTTGAGGAACAAAGGACTGAACAAAGCAGTGAGTGTGGAATGGCGAGGGAGGGAGTCACAATAGGAAAAACAAAAGGAAGGGAGATAGACATGCCGGCTGGAAGGACACTTGCACTTACCTATTCCAGAGCAGAATAAGTCTTTTTTTTTTTTTTTTTTTTTTTTTTTTTTGTAGTTGGTGTAGAACAGTGGTTCTCAAACGTTTTTAGGGCTGCTGCCCATTTGGCACTCAGTCCACATTCCTAGTGTCCCACCCTGGTCCCAGCCCCATTCACCACCACAAACATAGGCCACTTTCTGTAGCATATTCAAAGCAACTGTATTTCACAAATAAAAACCTTACTTAACTTAAACCATTATTTTGTTGTTTTTAATTTTTTAATCCTATTATTAACCTACTTTTCTTCAACATCCCCTCTGGACCTTGGCACCTTGGGCAAGTGTCTTCTACTATAGTCTTGGGACAACTGAAGCCTTGTGAGTGATTTGGTAGGCAGAAACTGAAAGAAGCCTGTCATATATATCTATCTATCTATATATATACATATATATATATATATATATATATATATATATATATATATATATATATATATATATATATATATATATATATATACATATATATATGTATGTATGTATGTATTTGTGTGTCTGTGTTTTTCCCGATGTTGGTGTGTTTACGGCCTCGTAACCTAGCGGTTTGGCAAAGGAGACCGATAGAATAAGTACTAGGCTTACAAAGAATAAGTCTTGGGGGGTTGATGCGTTTGACTAAAGGCGATACTCCAGCGTGGCCACAGTCAAATGACTGAAACAAGTAAAAAAGAATATATATGTGTGTGTGTGTGTGTGCGTATGCCAGTGTGTGTGTGCATGTGTGTGTGTGTGTATGGAAGTGTCACTGAGTCTTATCACAATACGATAATTGTAAACAAATTCCAGTGTCATAAAAATGATGTTTGTTTGTTTGCAATGTTCTGTGAAAACATTGTCTTGTCTGTGAGAAAATATTATTTTGTTTGGGAAAAGGTGTGTGGTGGTGGTGGTGGTGGTAGGGGGTGAGCTGTAGGAAGAGTATTTAAGTACAGAAAACACAAAAACAAAAACAGAAATCATGCCTCAACAAAATTTATCTGACCCATAAAAGCATGGCAAAGTAGATGCTGGAGTAACGAGGGTGGTGGTGGTGGTGGTGGTGGTGGTGGTGGTGGTGGTGGTTTTGGTATTGGTGGTGGTGACGGTGGTGGTGGTTGTGTTGGTGGTTGTATTGGTTCTGGTGACGGTGGTGGTGGTGGTGGTGGTGGTGGCAGCGATGGTGATGGTGGTGATGATGGTGATAGTGTTGGTAGTGGTATTGGTGGTGGTGGTGGTGGTGATGGTGGTGGTGGTGGTGGTGGTGGTGGTGGTTCAGAAATATTGAACGACAAGAATGAATGCTCAACACTGCATTGGTGAATGAAAATTTCCTTATTTGTGTATTAAGGCTATCAATGGTTTCATGTTAAGAAACATATCTTAACAATTCTTCAAGCCAATCATATGGAGGAATGGAGTTTGTCTCCATATATATATGCCAACAGGAAGCCCAGGCAGCTCTCCAGCTGACCAGCCCCTGTCAACCCGTCCAACCCACACCAGCATGCAAAATGGACTTTAAATGTTGATGTCGATGATGATGATGATGATACATGCATATATATATATGTATGTATATATATATATATATAAGCACGATATAGGTTAGAGGCTATGCAACCATCTAAGGGATAGATGTATCTGTAGGCACTCCTGGTGTATTACCTCAGTATGTATGGTCCTCGTTATAAGGTATACGGTAGTAGGTAATTTAAAGATAAAATATATATATGTATATATATGCATACATACATATATACACATATACATATACTACATATACACACTCACACACACACACACAAACACAAATATACATGCTGTTATGAACAAGCATGTGTATGTACGTTTGTGAGCATCTGAGTGTTTGTGCATGTAAGCAAGAATATGTTTCCGCCATGTTAAAATTATTTCTGCAGATGATACATGCATGGTGAGAAATTTCCAGTTATTATCATCAAATGCCAACTTTATCTGCTGCAATAAATAATAGAAAACTACTTCACATTTTCTGCTATTCTTTTTTGGGTGTATAGATACCATATAAACCATTATATCAGTGTGTGTGTATGTATGTATGTATGTATGTATGTATGTATGTATGTATGTATATGTGTGTATCTATGTGTGTGTACACATACACTGCACCACATGTATGTACACACATATATGTCCATACACATTCATCCCAATAGCATATTTATATATTCATACAAATCCATACATATACATACTTTATGTGCATTTATAATGTGTAGGAATAAAACACAAATGCTAAAATATAAAATTACAAAAATATATAAAAATGTATTAAAAAACTGAAATGATATTATAAATTATATGAAATACATATATATACATATATATATATATATATATATATATATATGCATATTGTAAAAAGAACATATACACATATGAAAAGAAGACATTATATATATATATATATATATATATATATATATATATATATACACACACACATCACCATAACATTGTGTATATATATATGCATATATATATATATATATATATATATATATATATATATATATATATATATATATGTATGTATGTATGTATACACATTATAAAATGAACATGTATATATATATGCATAGACTACATATAAAATATGAAAAAAAGATGTTCTAAAATAGACAAAAGATAACATCTTGCAGTTGGCAGAGACATTTGATATTATAGTAGTAGTAGTAGTATACACAACATCAGCAGGGAAGTTGCTGAATCTGATGCAATGCAGCTCAGTAGGAAAAAAAATAAAATGCACAGACTCAAGCAAGACACATGCATCATTAAAGTACCAAAGAACAGAGAGAGAGGCTTGTACAATGGACAGTGAATTGTAAGGATGCATATATGCAACATTTTTATGCTAAAATGCACATGCAACATTCCTTTTGCTTTGTTTTTTTTTGTTGGTTTTTTTTTTCTCCAGAGGTACATGTTGCATTTTACTGTCTAGCAATCATCATCATCGTTTAACGTCCGCCTTCCATGCTAGTATGGGTTGGACAATTTGACTGAGGACTGGCAAGCCAGATGGCTGCACCAGGCTCCAATCTGATCTGGCAGAGTTTCTACAGCTGGATGCCCTTCCTAACGCCAACCACTCCGAGAGTGTAGTGGGTGCTTTTAGGTTCCACCGGCACGAGGGCCAGTCAGGAGGTACTGGCAACGGCCACGCTCAAAATGGTGTATTTTACGTGCCACCTGTACGGGAGCCAGTCCAGCGGTACTGGAAACAACCTCGCTCGAATGATTTTCTAACGTGCCACCAGCACAAGTGCTAGAAGGCAACGCTGGTAACGATTACTCTCTAATGGTGCTATTTACGGGCCACTAGCATGGAAGCCAGATGGCTGCTCTGGCAATGAACACACACTCGACAGTGCTGTTAGTGCTCCACTGGCGCGGTGACCAGTCATTGAGTATGGTTCAATTATGATATATATTGAGAATTTTCATTTGACAAGGAGACCGAATGTAAAGAAGCATCTAGATGCACCAGAAGCTTTTGTATTTGGTTTTCTTAAACCCTGTGGCTCATAAAGATGGTTACCACAACTATTCCTGAAAGGGACACCTGTCCATTACAGGGTTCAAGGTCAGTAATTCTGCAGGGAACAAAAGTGAAAGTAAAAGTAACTTTCTCAGGTAATGTTGACTCACAAGGGCTGCTTTCCTGGTTTCATGGCATATAAATTCCCCACCTGGATAGGATACCAGTCCACCACAAGCTAAACTCATTTTTGTCAGCTGAGTAGACTGGAGCTCCAGTATGCCCCTCCCCCCTGTCAAATGACTGAAACAAGTAAAAGAAATACTGCATTTTAATGAGATTATTCGTTAACTTTTTGCCAATGTGTTAATTATTCTGTCACTCTCCTACCCACAAAACAATGTGAAATGAAATGTTTTGCTCAAGAACACAACATGCTACCCAGTTCGGAAATCAAACCCATGATCTAGCAATCACAAGTGCAGCAGCCTATTTCAGGAGGGTCATTTTTTCATTCTTTTGCCAAATATATATTAGTTCTTCACTCGTTTATTACTGTCCTTATTTTAGCTCATGTCCAATGCCCAGAAATCTTGTGTCACACATCTGTGACCTCTTCAGTGACGCTTTTCATTTTCATGTGTACTCTTGCTCCACTTACTCTATTCCGTTCTTCCAAGATGTGTATCCTTATGTGTGCATGCATTTGCACCTGTGTTTATGTGTGTATATGTGTGTGGGTGGGTGGGCATGCTTGTGTGTGTCATTGTTCTTAGCAGAAGTATGGCCTTCCCCTCAGCCCCACCCTCTCACCCCATTGTGCTACTGCTGTCCTATGACCCGAAAATTTGGTACAGTTCCTGTATCTCTCTGTGTTTGTGTGTTCACCCACAATGTTGCCATTGTGGTAATTATTGTTATTATTCCCACTGTTGTCACCGTTGCTGCTATCGTTGTCTTTCATATTGTTGATATTGTTGTGGCTGTCTGTGAAATTTCTTGTGTGTGTGTTTGTGTGTGTGTATGGGTTCCCTTTCTATGTTGTTTGTATCCGTGCCCTTTATATGGATTCATTTTTTTTTTCTATCTCTATTTCTTATATTTATCACAGGCATGTGACACATATTTATTTATATATTTATTTATTTTTATTTATCTATCTTTGTTTCTTATATATATCACAGGTAAGTGCATACATGCCTGCTGTGTCTATTGCGTATGTATTACCCTGTATGTATCTGTATATGCAGGGTAATAGACACAACAGACATATATGCCCTTACCTATGATGCATATAAGAAATAGAGATAAATAAATAAAAAGTAAAAAATAAATAAATAATTATATAAATATATAAATAAATAAATATATTTGTCATATGCCTGTGATAAATATACGAAACAGAAATAGATGAAATGAATAAATAAATAAATTCATATAAAGGCCATGGATACAAGCAACATACGAAGCAAACCAAACACACACACAAACACATACACAAGAAATTTCATGGACAGCCACAACAACAGCTGCAGTGACAGTGACAACGGTGACAACAACTACCACGATGGCAACACCGTGGGCAAACACAAACAGAGAGATACAGGAACTGTACCAAATTTTTGGGTCTTAGGACAGCAGCAGCACGACAGGGTGAGAGAATGGGGCTGAAGAGAAGGCCACAGTGCTGCTAAAAGCAATGACACACACACAAGCATACACACACACACACACATACACAAACACGGATGCATGCGCACATAAGGATATACATCTTACATGAACAGAATGGAGTAAGTGGAGCAAGAGCATACATGGAAACGAAAAGTGTCGCTGAAGAGGTCACAGATGTGTGATGAAAGATTTCCAGACAATAAACATGAGTTTATATACATATATAGTTGTAAATTGTAAAACCTAAGTGTTACCACTACTACATGAAGCTGAAGATTGCATAGTTTATTACTTCAGTCAGAATGGATATTTAATATTCTATCATTTCATTTCATATTATATTATCTTATATTATTATAAGATTGTAAATAAAACGTGAAAATCAGACAAAGTTGGAATTTCTTTGAGTAATATATTCCTCTATACACAATCATACACATAAGGGACTCTTAAAGTCAAAACTACTTGACCACTTCCAAGTTACATTCCCTCGCTGTCGGTACACTGTATATTTATTAAAGTAGTTTTGACTTGAAGAGACGCTTATAATGTGAGGCCTTTATGTGTAGTAAAGCCCTTAATATGATAAATATATATATACATACACACATACTCACACATTCACAGACAGACAGGCAGACAGACACACACACTCACTCACTCACTCACTCACTCACTCACTCACTCACTCACACACACACACACACACACACACACACACACACACACACACACACACACACACACCTTGTCTTAGTGCTGGAATGCATGTACTGCATTTCAGAGCAGAATCTCTCCACGCACCCAAATACCCACCCCCACTTAGTCAAGTGAGCTTTTCTCTTTCCCTCTTCTTCCTTCTCCTTGTTCTTTCCCATTTCCCAAGTTACTTGGCACCTCCACAAGTGTCGGCGGCACATAAATAGCACCCCAATGCACACTGTAAAGTTGTTGGTATTAGGAATGGCATCTAACTGCAGAAACCATGCCAAACCTGACATGGAGCTCAACAGAGCCCTCTGGCTCACCAGATCCTTTCAAACTGTCTGATCCAAGCAAGCATGAGAAATGGACATTAAATGAAAAATCGTAGTCATGGCTGATGCCAGTGCCGCCTGAGTGGCACCTGTGCTGGCAGCATGTAATAAGCAACATTCAAGCATGGTCAATGGCAGTGCCCCCTGACTGGCTCCTGTGCCAGTGGCATGTAAAAAGCATCATCTGAATGTGGTTGATGCCAGTGCCTCCTGACTGGCTCCTGTGCCGGTGGCATGTAAAAAAGCACCCACTACATTCCACTCTCAGAGTGGTTGGCATTAGGAAGGGCATCCAGCTGTAGAAACCTTGCCAGATCAGATTGGAGCCTGGTGCAGTCTACTGGCTTGCCAGTCCTCAGTCAAACCGTCCAACCCATGCCAGCATAGAAAGCGGACGTAAAACGATGATGATGATGACGATGACGATGATGATGATGATAAACATGAAGACTTTGAGATTTAACCCTTTAGCATTCAGATTATTCTGCCAAATGTAATAATGCTCATTTATTCCCATTGTCTCGAATTAGTCAGGCATCATCTTGCAGCTTTGAGAATTCGAGGACATAACAGTTTGCATTTAGAACGACATAGTAGGGTAGGTGTGAGAGGCTGGATCTGACTGGTTTGAACATAAAACAGATAGAATATTTGGGCCAGATCTGGCTGGTTTATACACGAATTAATTAAGGTCATATATATACTTATCATTTTGGAAGCCAGGTGCATAAAACACTCCAGTACAATATAAACATTTCACTATTCTGTTGGACTCAATACATATCGAAGTTAAGAGCATAAAACAGTATGGCAGTGTTTATGCCATATTGTATCAATGTTGATTCTTATAGCCAAGATCTATACTCTGCATTTTATTGATTTTTTTTTTTTGATTTTTTTTCGCTTTATCTTGTTCAGTGCTTTGAATTTTTAATGTTA
The DNA here is from genome assembly GCF_046866305.1 of Octopus bimaculoides. NCBI lineage: Eukaryota > Metazoa > Mollusca > Cephalopoda > Octopoda > Octopodidae > Octopus > Octopus bimaculoides. The sequence goes on along the minus strand of NC_142934.1, from coordinate 6,588,967 downwards.
TTGATGTTATTGTAGTTGAAGGCCAAATTGTTATTGCTGTTACTATTCTTTTATGATTGTGCTCACATATTAATGTCGCTTAAGGACAACACTGATGTTCTTGGAGGTTTAACTAATCTTCTTGTGTCCTTGGTGGTGTCGTTATAGCTATACTTATTGTTCTTGGTGTCTATCTCAAGGCTTGCTCCCACAGAACAAAAACACTCCAAGTTATGCACAAAGACACTCCAAGTTATGCACAAAGACACCCCAGCTTATGCACAAAGACACTCCAACCATGACCATCCTATCATTTTTTTTTTCGTTTCCTCTATCAAGGACATTTCCAACATGTCAACATGTCCTCTTTTATCATAGATCAGTGGTTCTCAACGAACATCCTTCTGACCCTAGGAGGGGGCCAATCTAAGAATTTGTTGTTAAAATTTATGTGCATTAAACCAGTTTTAATTCTACAATATACAAAAATATTTTAACAATTTTTTTTTATACAATTTCCTAATAATAATTAATTATCAAAATATAACAGGATTCATTAAACATCAAGTGGCTATTGGTGGTCGGGTCCACTTGAGTAAAATAGGAACCTAAGGGGCCCATAGGTAAAAAAAAAAAACGGTTGAGAACCACTGTCATAGATGGTATAATGTGTCATTTAAGGGATATTTCGCTGCTATTTCTAGGAAATTAAACAACCTTAGAATTAGTTCAATAGCATGAGTTACTGAGCTAATACTAGGACAGGCATGAGCAATCATTTTTGAGAAGCTGGCTGGATGGGACATGGCTCATCCCGAAACAGGCCTCACTGCTAAAAACTTCAAAGTAATTTTTCGTTAGATGAACCATTTAGTGTGTCCCATGGGTCTTGATTCATTATGTAATAAACTGAGATACATACAGTAGCGTAGCAGGATGGGGTGGAAGGGGTGGTCTGCCCCAGGTAGCAGCCACCCTAGCTACATTAGTGAAAACAGGAAATACGTATTTCATCAGAAATATAGTGGCACTCCGTCGCTTACGACGACGAGGGTTCCAGTTGATCTGATAAACGGAACAGCCTGCTCGTGAAATTAATGTGCAAGTGGCTGAGCACTCCACAGACACGTGTACCCTTAACGTAGTTCTCGGGGATATTCAGCGTGACACAGAGTGTGACAAGGCTGGCCCGTTGAATTACAGGCACAACAGAAACAGGAAGTAAGAGTGAGAGAAAGTTGTGGTGAAAGAGTACAGCAGGGTTCGCCACCATCCCCTGCCGGAGCCTCGTGGAGCTTTAGGTGCTTTTGCTCAATAAACACTCACAACGTCTGGTGTGGGAATCGAAACTGCGATCCTACAACCGTGAGTCCGCTGCCCTCACCACTGGACCATTGCGACTCCAGAGAAATATAGTAACGAAGGGGTTAAGACAACAAACTTGCCATAAAACAGCAGCCAAAAACTGAGTACTAGAGTTTGAAATGCTGTGACAACATCCACACAGATGGAATTACAAAGAGAAGAGAGCTGAATGAATGGTAAAGTTTAATTAGCTGTAATGGAACTAGATTTAAGCTAAGAATAATACAGTTAAACTGGCCAAGAGTCAATCAGACTGTTTCATTTACAATATAATTGATAGTCAGTCAAGTTGAGTTTGAAACCTTGCCAAGGTCAACGCAGGCTTCCAGATCGCCAAAGTCAACAAATCTTGTAATAATATATCCAGATAAGTGGTCAAGGTTTTAACTGCTGTTTTTATGGTTATGGGTCAAGCATTTAAATTTAGTTTCAGGCAACAGACATAGATCAATCAGAGGAGACTAAAGATGAAATATTCTTAAGCTATGAAAGAAATGCCAAAGCATATTATCACAGCAAATCTTATTGTTATCTCCAACGATAAGTCCACTGTATCACGATCTAGTGTGGAGGCGCAATGGCCCAGTGGTTAGGGCAGCAGACTCGCGGTCATAGGATCGTGGTTTCGATTCCCAGACCGGGTGTTGTGAGTGTTTATTGAGTGGAAACACCTAAAGTTCCATGCAGCTCTGGTGGTGGTGGTGAACTTTGCTGTACTCCTTCATTAAAACTTTCCTTCACTCTTCCTGTTTCTGTTGTACCGGTATTTCGAAGGGCCAGCCTTGTCACACTCTGTGTCACACTGAATCTCCCTGAGAACTACATTAAGGGTACCCATGTCTGTGGAGTACTCAGCCACTTGTACATTAACATTTTGTTGATCGGATCAACTGGAACCCTCGTCGTCGTAACCGACAGAGTGCCACGACTATTTCGCATTAGTTTACACAACTTGTCAGAAGAGAGTCACTTCCAGTTTGATTCTCAGACCGAGGTTGTTTTGTTTTCAGAAAAAGGGGTGGGGCCCCTATGTCATGTTACTGCAAACGTGGTTTTGTACCTGTGTGAGCAATTTTCTGCTGCTTCTAGAATGATGAGCCAAAAGTTTTTTTCTGCTGTTACTGCTTCATGGAGAAATCTAGGCAAGCGGGGGTTACAATCACCACTGTGATAACAAAGACGAACAATGGTTTAAATTATTAGGAGCCATTTATTTTCAACTTGTACGTAACATCGTGCAGGTATACACTTGCTATACATTTGTACATACACATGGTACACCTGCACAATGTTACATACGAGTAGAAAACAAATGGCTCCTAAAAATTTAAACCATTGTTCGTCTTTGATATCACAGTGGTGATTGTAACCCCGGTTTGCCTAGATTTCTCCATGAAGCAGTAACAGCAGAAAAAAACTTTTGGCTCATCATTCTAGAAGCAGCAGAAAATTGCTCACACAATATCTGTCAAAGGTAAATAATGTAAATAACGTAAATAATGTACGTAAATCCTCATCTCTTAAATACAGAACTGAATCCAACCCCTGCTAGCAAGTATAGGGGGAACATAAAATGATGATGACAATGATGATGATATCTACTGTGAGAAACAGACAGAGTGAGGCAGAGACCACACACACACACACACACACACATACACTCATAGATATAAATACTGATGCATGTGGATTCGTGCATATACACGTACAGTTGTGCATACACCTACAGAATCAATGGACGGTCAATATAGTCGATTGGATTAACTCAATCTTTTATAAATACTGGATCTTGTTTTATAAATTTTGATGGAATAAAAGACAAATGCGATGGGATTTGCATTAAAATGTCCAAAACACCAAGCTGCAAATAATTATTTCTTACAGAACTATAAACTCTCACAGACTTAAAACAGTGGAATGTTGAAATCATTACCAAAAAAATAATTAACAATGTAAGATTTCTTTCACAATTAAGAATTGAAACTGGCTTTGAAATTCGGTTTACAAAGACTTGGACTTCTTTTTATAAAACATTCAACATAAAAAAACAAATAATCTTCAAAAACAGTAATCAAACAAAATGTTCTTGAGGTTAATGATTGCTTGATTGATCACCTGGTTGGTAGGTTACCTGGTAATATGACAGAAATTTTTAAAAAATAATAAAAATATATAATAACCAAAGTCAGTAACATAGGAACAGCATAGGAACAAATGTTTATAATGCCAATGAGTAACAGAAAGCAGACAAGGCAAGAGTTTGGCAATTCCATAAAGCAAATGTTAGTAAGAATTGAATTGCAAGAGAAGATATGTGCTAAAAAATAAATAACTAGAAAATAGAAGAAATAATGATTTGTTAGCTAAATAAAAATGGCCGACATTTAGTTAGGGTTAGTTGGTAAGTTAGATAAAGCGATAGATAAGGAGAGAATCAAATAAACAAAGAGATAGATTGATAGATGTATCTGGAAGGCAAACGCTGAAGGATAGAGAGGGTAAGAGAATGAAAAACAGACTAACAGTGAGTGAATGGTTAAACAATCGATAGAGGACCAACAGATATATAAAAGAACGATTCAGAAATAGAGTACAAGATGAAGAGAAGAAAGAATGGCAAAAAAAATTTAAATAATAATATTAGTTTGTAATAGAAGTAGTTATATATATAAGAAGAAAAGAAAAGAAAGATGTAAGCAATGAGTGTTGGTGAGAAAGAGGATCATGAGAAAATATAGATATAAGAGACCGCGGACTTAAATGGCAGAGGTGGTTAAACATTGAGGCAAGAAGAAGAGATTGTTGAGAGATCCAGTGGAATAAAATTGGCAATGAACAACGGCCAACATAATTACATCGTTTATTGCAGTGCCACGATAAGGTTCATTTAACCAGGTCGTACTTTTCCGAGTGGTTCCCTCCTCTGCCGACCGAGGGTCACTATATTTTTCGGTACCCCTCTGAAATGGAACAAAGTATGAAGAGAGAGAAAAATGAAAATAAATAATTTTTTTGCAAATGAGTGATTTTTTTTTTTTTTCATATTTTTTTATAAATGAACAAGTAAATGAATTTCATGGTAATAATAATAATAATAATAATAATAATAATAATAATAATAATAATAATAATAATAATGATGATGATAATGATGATAATGTTGATGATGATAATGAGTTCAAATTTTGGTGCAATGCCAGCAATTTTGGGGAAGGGCATATGTTGATTAAATTGACCCCAGTGCTCAACTGGTACTTATTTTATTGACCCTGAAAGAAGAAAAAGCAAAGTCCACCTCGGCGCAATTTGAACTCTGAACGTGAAGACAGACGAAATGCCACTAAGCATTTTGTCCCGAATGCTAATGATTCTGCCAGTTCATCACCTTAATAATAATAATAATAATAATAATAATAATAATAATAATAATAATAAGCTCAAATACCAGGAAACCCCAAAATGGCAGAAATTCAAAAGATAGTGCTCATGGGAAATGTCCATATCCTACATAAAATACTATCTATGTAATCTCAAATTTTAAAACAAACACATAATTTTCTTATGGTTTCTTAAACATTCTCTAGAACGACACTATGTGCAAAACCAAATATATGGTACCCTAGGCATAACACCAACAAGAACTTCTATCTTGTTGTCTCTTGAGGTCTCTGGGTGAGACTTGGAGCCAACTTGTACAAATGCAAAGCAAAAGTCAAACATAAAATAATAATAATGATAATAATAATAATAATAATAATAATAATAATAATAATAATAATAATAATAATAATAATTTTTTCAAAGGGCATCCAGCGATAGGAAATCTGCCTCAACAAATTCCATCTGACCCACTCAAGCATGGCAGAGTGGGCATTATATGATAATTATGATGATGATAATGAACCTAGCCAACAGTCTTCTGCACAGTTTCCATCTACCTAATTTTATTCAAAAGGCTTTATATATACATATATATATAAAATGTGTGTGCATATATATATAGAGGTGTGTGTGTGTGTGTATATATATATATATCTATATATATACATATATCTATCTATATATCTATATATATATATATATATATATATATATATATATATATATATATCATCATCATCATCGTTTAACGTCCGCTTTCCATGCTAGCATGGGTTGGACGATTTGACTGAGGACTGGTGAAACCGGATGGCAACACCAGGCTCCAATCTAATTTGGCAGAGTTTCTACAGCTGGATGCCCTTCCTAACGCCAACCACTCCACACACATACCTGTCTGATATGTGTATGTGTGTGTGACAGGTTTCTTTTAGTTTCTGTCAATCAAATACACTTACAAGATATTGGTCAACATAGGGTTTTAGTGGAAGATGCTTGTCACATTGTCACTCAGTGGAATTGAACACAAAACAATGTAGACAGGAAGCAAGCTTCTTAACCATTCAAACATGCTGCAGCACTGATATTAAAAACTATGTTTATATGCGAATATACTTTGTATATCTGAATATAGGAAAAGTACAAATAGAGATGGAGTGAGAATGAGACAAATGATAGGAAGGCATTCAGCAGTAGAACCATTCATAATACCACCAGGTCAATTTATTTTATTAATTACTTTGCCAAATATGATGAACAAGCATCATGTGGTGCTTTCTGAAAATGGATATACATTCAGACATTCATATACATACATATGTACACACATACTTCGATGTGTGTGTGAACAAAATAGAACACACATACACAAAATGTGTTGTTAGTTCATGGGTCAGCAGTGGTTTTTAGACGTAAGAGAATATATTTTATGGTGTAAAATAACACCTGAATGTAAGTCACAGTCAAGCGACTTCCAGGTGTTTTTTTAACACCAGGTGCATAGAGAATGTATTTTCTTACATCTAAAAATCCCAGAACTAACAACCCACATATCTTGTGTATTTGTGTTCGGTTTTGTTTATACACCTCAAACTGCTTCTAATTCATATTTGAAGATATATATACATATATACATATATATACATATATATATATATATATATATATATATATATATATATATATATATATATATATATATATATATATCATTTGTATATACATATATATATGATTTGTAAAAAACATAAAGCCGAAAGGTTTCCCGTCCATAAAGGGTTTAGTTTTATTGGCATAAAACTTTGTTCCACAGATTCCCTCCACAATTAGAGCCCAGCACTTCTTCACGCAGCGGTCCTCATCCATACACTTCGCATGACCAAACCAGTATAATCTTCTCTCTTGCACAGCAAGCTGGCAGAAATGTTAGCATGGCGGGTGAAATGCTTAGCAGTATTTTGTCTGCTGCTACGTTCTGAGTTCAAATTCCACTGAGGTTGACTTTGCCTTTCATCCTTTTTTGGGGGGCGGGGGGGGGGGGGCGATGAATTAAGTACCAGTTGCATACTGGGGTCAATCTAATCGACTGGCCCACCTCCCCAAAAATTTCGGGCCTTGTACCTAGAGCAGAAAAGAATCTTTTCTCTTGCACATATCTGATGCCTCATACATTCTGAGTTCAAAACCTGCCAAGGTCAATGGTGCTTTTCATTCTCCCAGGGTCAATAAAATAAATTACTAGTCAAGTACTAGGGGGTTGATATAATCAAATATTCTGCAGCCCTTAAATTTTTGGTCTTGTTCCCTATATTAGAAACATTTATTGTTGTCGTTTTATTTCTCAACTGTATTAAATATGTTT
>NC_142934.1:6489383-6576883 GCF_046866305.1 Octopus bimaculoides | reverse complement strand
GGAAAAAGAAGGCTTTCCTATCCGTGTAGGAGACGAACCCACATCCCTTTGTTAACATTACCAAATGTGTTACCTTTACACCAGTGAATCAGCCTCCCTCTTTCTGTCAAATTTAAGAACTATAATCATTTGTGTTTGTTTTTATGTAAACAAACTTTCTAAATGCTTTTGGTGTGAATGTTTTTTTTTATTACGGCGCCGTTTTTACAGTCCTGTAACTAATAATAATAATGGTATTTTTATGTAAGCCTAAAACTTATGGCGATCACCGTGCAATGACTAAGGAAAATAGCCTCGTAAAGGGGCATATAGGCCCTCGATAGAAAAAAGGCCTTTCTATCAGCATATATATATATATATATATATATATATATATATATATATATATATATATATATATATATTGTTGCTATTATGTTAAACTATGGTATGTCCAAATTTTGGTCAAATTATCGTATTTCCTGCTGCTTCAGATGCCAAGATATCAAAAATTGTCAAAGTGTAGTTCAAAGGTTTTTGCTACGGAATGGTAAAACTATTTTTTTTGTTTTCTGAAAAAGCAATGTTTTGGACTTATGACACTTTTGCATAATACCAACATATATATATATATATATATATATATATATATATATATATATATATATATATACATATATATATATATGTATATACATATACATATACATACATACATATAGCGCTTTTACATGCTTTAGTCAATGGGCTGTAGCCATGCTGGGGCAACCCCTGGAAGAATGTTTAGTCAAATGAATCCACACCAGTACTTATTTCTTTTTAAAGCCTGGTCCTTATTCTATTGGCTGCTTTTGCCAAACTGCTAAGTTACTGGGATGTAAACACACCAACACCGGTTATCAAGCAATGGCCAGGGGATAAATACTGGCACAAACACATAGGTATACATACAGACATAAACAGACAGGCAGACACACATACAAATATATGTGTGTGTATGCATATATATATATATATAGATATATATACACACACACATATATATACAACAGACTTCTTTCGGTTTCTGTCAACCAGATCCACTCAAAAGGTTTGGTCAGTCCGAGGTTATAGAAGTAGACAATTGCCCAAGATGCCACTCAGTAGGACTGAACCAAGAAACATGTGACTGGGAAGCAAATTTCTTACCACACAGCCACAACTGAGCATGTACAAGAACATCAGTGGTGGTGGCAGCGGTGGTAGTGGGGGGGGGTACTTCATATTTGTCTATATTCATAGATCCATGCTCCCTAAGATGTGTTCACCCGTGTACGTAAATAAACAGTGTATACATGTAACTGAGCTTCTGAATATATACATTTGTTTAGATACAATATATGTTGTGATGTGTGTGTGTGTTTGTGTAAGAGTGCATGTGTGTCTGTGCCTGTGCAAGAATGCATGTGTGTGTTTGTATATGCAAGACTGCATATGTGTGTGATGTTTCTGTTGTTGACAAGTATGTGATAGAAACCAAATTGCATTCTGATTCTTTTGTGTGTTTCTAGAGGAATGTGTAAATGAATGGCAGCATTTAGTTCAAAACTTTATGTTCTAAGTTCTAATCCTGCTGTGGTCAAGCTTTTCCATTTTGAGTCAATAAAGTACCAGTCATGCATTGGGGTCGATTGTAGGAATTAACCAAAACTGATGGCTTCAGTGCATAAATTACAAACAAACATATATATGTGTGTGTGTGTGTGTGTGTGTGTGTGTGTGTGTGTGTGTTTGTATGTATGTATATATGTATAATATATATATATATATATATATATATATATATATTATACACACACACATACATATACATATAGATGTATAGATATACGTATATATTTAAACATACAGAAATATATGCAAATATATATGTATAGACATACATACATACAGGAATATATATATATATATATATATATATATATATATATATATATATATATGCATATATATATATATGTATACACGTGTATGTATGTATATATATATATATATATATATATATATATATATGTATATACATACATACATACATACATACATATATATATATATATATATATATATATATATATATATATATATATATATATTCACACACATAAATGTATGTATATAAATATACATACACCTATATACATATACATGTCTATGCATATACGCATGTATGTTTTTGTACGGGTATGTTTAGGTGTGTATGTGTGTACGCGTGTGTGTACATCTGCGTGCATATGCGTAAAACCTGAACAGCAAAACATAATGCATCCATGTTTATATAAACATGACTGTTTTAATGAAAACAAAAAAAAAAATCTGTGCATTTATGTATACATGTTTATACATATGTATGTAGATATGAAAGGAAGGAAAAAAAACCAATAGAATATTTACCATTTGATCATTAATCCTGTCCGATGCTATCTTTTGAAACAGTCTAAAATGCTACAGAAGTTCTCAATGAACCACTATATAAATTTATCCCCACAACGCTCCTCACATGGAACAAGCTTCTGTCCACCCTCTCTACCTCTCGCTCTCCCTCTCTCTTGCTCTCTCTCTCTCTCTGTCATCTCACACTCTCCCTCGCTCTTTTTTTCTTTCTCTAGTCACATCAGCCTCCTTGTTGCTCCTACCCCCTTTCGCACTCCATTCTCTACAGCTCTCCATCTCCCTCCTCTCCTTTTCTATTCAACTTTTTTCACTTCACTCCATTTCTCTTCCTTCGTCTACTTCACTTTCATGTGGGTGGGTGGCTTTTTTTATTTTTTATTATCTGTATACATGTACTTGTGTTTGCATAATTCACCATATACACATACGTACATACATTCATATGTATACATCCACACACGTACGTACACACATACATATATATACACAGACACATGGTGACATACACACAGGCATAAACATCTGGCTGTTTTGTTAACAAATTCAGTTTACATCCACGTGGTATTCAGATTTCATTTCCAATGTGCCGCACATGGGCAATAAACAGCTTCTCCTATAACATTCGCTTGACCGATGCCTTGTTTATTGAAGCTGGTAGACAGAAACAGTGCGGGAACCCTAATTTCTTTATGCTATTTTTACAACACTCTATTAATCTGACGGTGCTTATGTTGTGTCTCTTTGCCGTATGCATTCTAGTGGTTTGACAAATAGAGATCGATGAAACAAAACTGCAATAAGCCTGCCCCCCACCCCCAACCACCTCCAGTTTGATGGAATTCGGTAAACCCTTGAAGAATTACTGCAACCTATTCACTGGAGCCAGCAGAAGAATGTGTGGGTGTTTGTGTATGAATAAGTTTATATTAATACTAATGCATATGTGTGTTTGTGTGTTTGTGTGTGTGTGTGTGTGTGTGTGTGTGTGAATCAATATCGGTATATATGTATATAAGTCTATACCTTTCCACACACACACACACAGAATGCTAGAGTACCATCTGGATAATATTCATTAGTAAACATAGAAAAAAATCAATTCACAGCTAGTATACATACATACAGCATACATACATATACATGCGTATATGTATGCATGTGTGTGTATATATATGTATATATATATGTATACATATATATACATATATATACATATACATACATATATATATATATATATATATATATATATATATATATATATATATATATATATATATATATATGTATGTATATGTATATATATGTATATATATGTATATCTATATGTATATATATGTATATATATATATATGTATATATATGTATATATATATATATATATATATATATATATATATATATATACATATATATATATATATAATACACACAGGTACACACACATATATATATACACAGAGAGAGAGAGAGAGAGAGAGAGAGAGAGATGCACGTGTGTGTATCTGATTTTATGTCTAAAGTGAATAGGGATTACATTAGACATATATCATAATTAACTCAATTGTAACACAAGGTTATATTCAGCACTACATATATATATATATACATATATAACACACACATATATATACATATATAAATATATACATATATATATATATATATATATATATATATATATATATATATACAAACATATACATACATACATACATACATACATATATATATATATATATATATATATATATACATACACACACATATATATGCAGACACACACACATATCTTCTATCTTTCACTTGTTTCAGTCATTGGACTGCGGCCATGCTGAAACAATGCTTTAAAGAATTTTTAGTTAAATGAATTAACTCCAGTATTTTCTTCTTTTTTAGCATAGTGCTTCCTCTATTAGTCTGTTTTGCCGAATTGCTAAGTTACAGGGACATAAACGCACCAACACCGGTCGTCAAGTGGTGGTGAGGGAAAAACACAGACACACACATATACGTATGTTACCATTTACCAACTCCACTCACAATGCTATTGACCCAATGCTACAATAAAAGAAACTTCCCAATGGTGTTAAGCAGAGGGACTGAACCCAGAACCATGTGGTTGGGAAGCAAACTTCTTACCACACAGCCACACCTGTGTGTGTGTATACACATACATATATACATACATGCATATGTATGCATACATACATTACATACACACATACATATATACATATGAACATAGATATGTGTGTATATATATATATATATGAACATAGATGTGTGTGTATATATATATATATATATGAACATAGATGTATGTATATATTATATATACACACACTTATGGTTTTTCATTTGATTTCTCCCTCTCGTCCAGAAATAATACGGATAGCTTTCAATATCTCTCATCCTATCAACATCTTTTTCTATGTTCCTGCCAATTAACTTCTGTCTTTATGCAACTCTGTTAATCTAGTTTAACCATAGTTTTACATATGTATATATATATATATATATATATATATATATATATATATATATATATATATATATTGTTTTTACTCTTATGCCAATTGTAATTGATAAACCTAACGTCTGAAAGTATTGCATCGAGAGAGACGAAGAAAGCTTTAAAAACTGCAATTAACATAAGGTAGATAACTCTCTCCTAATTACTAACTAATCTTACCGTAGTTATTCCCTCTTCATTGTTTACTACAACAGTATTATTAAAAGTTATTTTGCCCTAAAAGAAAATAGTTTTAAAAATTTATTCAGGCAAACGTGTTACATGTCCATTAATAAACTGGGATTTCTTCAGTTTCGCTCACAGATTTAAAAAAAAAAAACAAACATGATTTTTGGCGTTTTTAACCGACCAATAAGCATAAATTGAAATTCGTTTTCAATCCAATATCATAAACTATTAGGATTGTAAGATAACCAAGAAATTCTTTAACGAAAGTTGATTAACTCCAAATCAGCCCTAATTGAGAAGACCTATGATAAAAGGGGTTCTAGCTGTAACCAGAAGCATTTTTAACTATCGATGAATTAAGTATCTATAGTTAATGTAAAGATAGTTAATCTGGGACACACTATATCTATGGTTATAATATCTAATGTGAACACTTTTCTTTTTTAAGGAAATTTAGCTTCTATTATCAAAAAGATGTAGAAAGGCAACCTCTAGAGATATGCCAATGAGGAGTTAATAAAACACTATGATTTAAAACACTTCCATGGTCTGCAAATATTGGTTATTTCATCCTTTCATTTTTCTTTACAACTAGGTCGTCGTCGTTTTAACGTCCACATTTCCATGCTTGCATGGGTCAAATGAAATTCGTTGAGGCAGATTTTATACAGCAGGATGCATATCATGTTGCCAACCCTTATTTGTTTCCAAGCACGGTAATTTTTTATCCTTTCTCAGGCATGTTTTACATGGAAGACTGGGTGCGAATGACACTGTGTGTATGATGGCCCCACACGTTTAAAACTATCACATGATATCGAGAAAAAGGGTACACAACAACAATAAGATTCTCTAAGTTTCCATTTACCAAATACACTCACAAGGTTTTGGTCAACCTTAGGCTACAATGGTAGATATTCGTCCAAGGTGCCACACAGAGGGACTGAACCCCAAACCACATGGTTGTGAAGCAAACTTCTTAGCCACTTATGGACTGTAACATTAAATGTCCAGTATGTTTCGCCATATATACAACACAACACTGGTATTATCACATGCTACAAGGTCAGGAGCTATCTCATGAAGGGGATTGACAGGGACACTGCTTGACAGGTCACCAGGAGGACCCGGGAATATACTAACAAGAGGTGAATGAGGTAATGTGCTACAATGGTGCACACCTCTACACCTGCCCTGACCTGAAACCTGGTAACCAGCTTTATGATCTGGGGCTCAAGAAAAATTGTTTTTTTTTAAATCAAATATATCAGCAACATAGGAAATTAATGATTATATTTTTTTCCCCACAGATGTTTTGATAAAACAAAGCTGAAGAAAATAAATCAATATTTGTACTTAGAAATGACCTATAAATTCAACAATATCAGATATTTTTCCAGCTTTGTTGACAGTTTGCTATAACGTCACTATTGTACCATAAAAGATCTGTAAAATGGAGAAATTAAAATAAATTCTTTTTTTAAAATAATAATGTCAAAACTTGACAGGATTTGCTCTTATAAAATGCAGAGCAAACAAAATTTTTGTCTCCAACTAAATGAATTCATAATGAAGACACAGAGTTTCTCACAATGTGAAAAGGGAAAGTTAAGTAACCTTTATATACTTCAGGCACAAAGGCCCCTGATCAGATATGAACAGCTTTCTGTGACCACTGGCAACACCATCTTCGTGGAACTACTGTTGCTACTACATTCACCCATAGCCACCACTATCACCAATAAATGGACAAAGAGAGTGCCATTGCCCAAATGGCACTCAGCATGGCGGGATCTACATAAACTTACATTTCTTTGAGCCATTCATTTTTGATGATGAACCTTTTTCTATTGTAAGAAACTCTCCAGCCTGGTTATTTGTTATTTTACTTCTATTTTACAATGATTCAAAACAATGACAGTGCTCTTCTTAAATGAATCCAAGATAATTCAGAATCTTTCTAATCCACCATTGGCAAACTAGCATACCAGTAAGCCTGACCCAATCACAATAATAATCCTTTCTATTATAGGCATATGGCCTGAAATTTGGTAGGGTGAGGGCAGTTGATTAGTTCGACTCCAGTATGCAACTGGTACTTATTTTATCGACCCCCTGAAAGAATGAAAGGCAAAATTGACTTCGGTGGAATTTGAGATCAGAACATAGCGACAGGTGAAATACCGCTAAGCATTTCACCCGCCATGCTCTTAATCAGTATGATAATGGTCACCTATATTCTATAGCCAAATAAAGCCAATAAGACACATGAGAAAATAAAAAGCATATGTGTGTATGTGTGTACGTATGTGTGTGTTTATGGCTGTATATGTTTGTCTGAGAATATGAGGATACGTGAATACATATTTATGTATAGAGACTTAAAGGAAAATAAACAAACCTCAAGCTATTGCTAACACCCTGCCGTGTAAGTTTATAGTCACAGTAAAACATGTCAGAGTAATATTAATGACTTGAATGAGATCATAAATGTTTTATAAGGAGCAATCATAAAAGACGAAGATCTCACTTATGCTCCGGGTTTATGACGCAATCAAAGTCGCAAAGAGAGGGCATTTAACAAACTTGTTTCAAGTGCGTTGTAAAAGTTATATACACACATCTTAATAAATATATATAATCTTAATACATATATATATATATACATATATATATACATACATATATATATATATATATATATATATATATATATATATATATATATATATATACATGTATATACATACATACATATATATATATACATACACATATATATATAAAGATAGATATATGTATGTGTATATATATATATACATACATACATACATATATATATAGATATAGATATATATATATACACATACATACATATATATATAAAGATATATATATATATATATATATATATATATATATATATATATATATATATATATATATATATATAAAAGATAATAAGAGTGAAAAAACTACAGAAGGCTTGTGTTACATGGTTAAAGTATATATTTAAATTATGTCAGAAAAATGTTAGAAAAATGTTAGAAAAATGTTAGAAAATCTTTTTGGTATATAAACATTGTATTTTGAGAAATTTTGTAACACATATATATGAGTGTGTGTATCTATAATATAAATTGGACATGGGTGATTATTGTATTCTTTCTTGTCTTGAGGATCACAGCCAAACGGCTGAGCGAATTCGCGTGAAAAATGGCACACATGTGGAGACCGGTGCATAGATTGGAATGTGGTTTGTATTTTTTTCCTAGCCCCCATACTTACCGAGAAAATCGATTAAAACTTTTTCAAATTGAATTCCTGTTTCTAATGGAATTCCTGTTTGTGATGGTGGTAGTGGTGATGGTGATGATGATGATGATGATGATGACGATGATGATGACAATGACAACGTTGACAATGATGACAACGATGATGATGACGACGACGACAACAATGACAAGGATGATGATAATAATATAACTGTAACTCATAAATTGAAACAGCTTCGAAAATTCATAAAACCATTTTCCAATAAGTAGAGTTGTGACTGAGGAGGATGTGTGCATAGGAGAATATGTGTGTTTATTTGTTTTATGGTATATAGTGTAATATATACATTTATGTTTATAATAAATTGTCAAACCATAAAATATATATATATATATAAATTTATAAAGTCAAAATGAATACTGTTAAGTAAAAGAATAATTAAGAAGTTATATAACTTAATCTTTGGTACATAGAGGTTACTGCTCTCTCTCCCTCTCTTTCTCTCTCTCTCTCTCTCTCTCTCTCGTTCTAATATAATATATATATATATATATATATATATATATATATATATATATATATATACATATAGTTAAATAAGACTTGGGTAAAAGCCTCGTAGAGTGCTATGCAAAGCTCATCTACTGTCATTGGCTACCTGATGTCATCATACACAGGAAATGCTCATGCTACTGGATATGCATCAGGAATTACATAATATCTTTAGAGTTTATATAAATAGATAAATGATAGAAAATGGAGTGAAATGAAATTCTTTATTTAAAAATCACGTTGGCAACGATCATGCTTGAATGGTGCTTTTTACGTGCCAGCGGCACAGGAGCCAATCGGCAGCCCTGGCAATGATCATGCTTGGATGGTGCTTTTAACGTTCCACCTGCATGAGTGCCAATCAAGCAGTACTGTCATCAGCCACGTCAGCGATTTTGATTTTGATTTCATTTGCCTCAACAGGTCTTCGCAAGAAAAGTTTATTGTCCAATAAATGAGGGGTACTCATAAGTGGGCTGGTTACACCCACTGGCATAGGCCATGGGTTATGGTCTCACTTGGCTTACTGGGTCTTCTCAAGCACAGCATATCTGTAAAGGTCTCAGTCACTAGTCATTGCCTTGGGGCAAGTGAAATCAAAATCGTAATTGAACCAAATTCGATGACTGGCACCTGTGCCAGTGGAACGTTAACAGCACCGTCCTAGCGTGATCATTGCCAGAGCAGCTGTCTGGCTTCTGTGCCAGTGGCACGTAAATAGCACCATTTGAGCGTGATTGTTACCAGCGTTGCCTTACTGGCACTTGTACCGGTGGCATGTGAAGAAAACATTCGAGCGAGGTCCATTGCCAGTGCCACTGGACTGGCTCCTGTGCAGGTAGCACATAAAAAACACCCATTTTGAAGTGCCCGTTGCCAGTACCGCCTGACTGGCCCTCGTGCGGGTGGCACGTAAAAGCACCCACCTGGTCTTGGGTCCAATCTGACTAGGTGGGACCCTAAAGTGAAGATGGTCCTTTACAAACCTGATACAATGGCAAGACACCCATACCTGTATGCACGTATGTCTCAGTGTACGCATA
Organism: Octopus bimaculoides; assembly: GCF_046866305.1. Taxonomy (NCBI): domain Eukaryota; kingdom Metazoa; phylum Mollusca; class Cephalopoda; order Octopoda; family Octopodidae; genus Octopus; species Octopus bimaculoides. The sequence goes on along the minus strand of NC_142934.1, from coordinate 6,566,899 downwards.
CACACACACACACACACACACACACACATGCATGTGTAGGTTCACAGTCAAACAGATGGAGTTTACTTTCAAAGAAACTGCATTAAGAAACATCTGTGTCAACAGTGTACAGCAATGCTGTTGTTAATAAACATCCATTCTGTTTACATGGTTGCTCCCCCTGCTTTGTTTTCATTTTATTTTTGTAAATGTCATTGTTGTTGTTGTTGTTGTTGTTGTTCTTGTTGTCATGGCTGTTGACAGAGCAATTGTTGCTCTTCTCAACTAATCAGCTCATTTTCACCTTCTCGTTGCAAAGTCTTTCGATCTACCTGTGAACCATTAGATAATTAACAGGAATTAATAGTCATAATAGTATTTTAAGAAGCAGGATGAAACTGAGAAAGAGAGCAGGTGAGAGCTAATTTAGACAGGTATAGTCTCAGGTAACTAATGGAGGAGCCATAAAGGTGAGTGGATAAGTTGCTCTATAGGAAAGTATGTAGGTACTTGTGGTTGTGGAGTTGTAAATTAGCCGTGATAAAACAGACCAATGACCGAAAGCCATTTCATCAAAAGACAGTACATGTGGCTGTGTGGTAAGAAGCTTGCTTCCCAACTACAAGGTTCCAGGTTCAGTCCCACTGCATGGCACCTTGGGCAAGTGTCTTCTACTATAGCCTTGGGCTAGGCTCACCAAAGCCTGGTGAGTGGATTTGGTAGACAAGAAACTAAATGAAGCCCATCATGTGTGGGGGGGGGCTTGTGCCTGTCCCTCACAACCGGTGTTGGTGTGTTTACATCCCCAATAACTTAGTGGTTCAGCAAAAGTTACCGATAGAATAAGTACCAGGCTTTAAAAAAATAAATACTGGGGTCAATTTATCATTCAACTAAAATTCTTCAGGGCAGTGCCCCAGCATGGTCACAGTCAAATAACAACTAAAACAAATAAAAAATAAATGAGAAAACATGATGTGACTTATTTCTGTTATATCTTTTAGTCATTTTATTCTTTTAGTCATTTTTAGTCCTTTTTAGTCCTCTCAGTCATTTTATTCAGTCATTTTATTCTCTTAGTCATTTCAATCTTTGGACAGAAGCTAAACTGGCAAACTGCCTCGAAAGATCTAGCAGAACAGATCAACCACATATTGTCTTTTTATTTAAACCTGACACCCATTCTATTAGTTTCTTTTGCCAAAACTGCTACTTAAACATTACATAAGCTACTTTTATAATGTTTTCTAATGTACTGCTTAGACTGCTTTAAATATTACATGCTTTAACATACTAAAATCTTCTTTTTACCTGAATATGCCCAGCTGAAATTGGGGTGTGTCAAATATACCTGTGCATCTAATACGTCCAAGCATCTACTATGCTATCAAACGCAGTATATCCTTTTGTATTTAGTTACACAGAGAGCTGTGGTTGACATGTCCTATCCTGCTTGCTGTCCAACTCCATTTTTTTTCCTTTGTCTATTACATTAATTAATAAGTGATGCATTTAACAAAGGGTTAATTTATACCTAAGTCACGAAAGACACAGATGATAGAGTACAGGGTGTTGGTAAAATAATACAAGTGAGTGTATTTGAGATTTAGTAGGCCTATGTCTCTTGCTGGATTACCAAATAGAAATAACTTCATACATCCTGGCTTCCGTGCCGGTGTCATGTAAATAGCACCATTTAAGCGTGATCGTTACCAACGTCACCTTCCTGGTACTTGTGCCAGTGGCACGTGAAAAGACATTCGAGCGAGATCATTGCCAGTGCCGCTGGACTGGCTCCTGTGCAGGTGGCATGTAAAATACACCATTTTGAGCATGGCTGTTGCCAGTATCGCCTGACTGGCCTTCGTGCCGGTGGCACGTAAAAGCACCCACTACACTCTCGGAGTGGTTGGCGTTAGGAAGGGCATCCAGCTGTAGAAACTCTGCCAAATCAGATTGGAGCCTGGTGTAGCCATCTGGTTTCACCAGTCCTCAGTCAAATTGTCCATCCCATGCTAGCATGGAAAGCGGACGTTAAACGATGTTGATCTTTGTTTACTGAGATAACACCATGTCACTACTTGTTGTCGCTTAGGTCAGCATCAATTATTTGAATAGACACACGGTAAAAGATGTTCCAGCTCTGGGAACAACATGGTCCAGTACAATGTAATTCTTCTATAGTAAGATGATGGTGTGTGACATGGGAGAGATTTGGCTGTGATTTCTAGCAGATCAAGCACCCAGAGAAAGATATTCTCTCATTGGCTTCAGTCACGACTTGATATTTTGAAGATTAAAGTATCAGGGAGGTTGTGTGGGGAAAACATTCACTTCAAAACCACAAGGTTCCCGGTTTGGTCCCAGCACGCGGCCCCTTGGGCAGGATTCTTCTAGTAGACTTCCGATTGACTGATGCTTTGTGTGTGAAATTTCGTAAACAAAAATGACATAGCAAGTATGGGTGTCTGGTTACTACAGGGTTTCCGGGTTCAACTACAGGGGTTCTGGGTTCAATCCCACTGCACAGCACCTTGTGCAAGTGTCTTCTACCATAGTACAAGGCTGACTAACATCCTGTGATTGAATTTGATAGAAGGAAACTGTGTCGAAGCCTGTTGTGCATATACATACATGTGTGTGTGCATGCATGCATGTGTGTGTTTGTCACACCTTCCCCCACCACTAAACAACCAGTGTTGGTGTGTTTACATCCCCAAAACTTAGCAGTTCACAAAAGAGACTGATAGAATAAGTAACGAATTTAACAAAAAAAATCACAAGTATTGGGGTCAAGTCATTCGACTGAAGTCCTTCAGAGTTATGCTCCAGCATGGCCGTTGTCCAATGACTAAAAGAAGCAGAAAGTAAAAGATAATGAATCTCTTCTTACATGTATGCGTGCGTGTATGTGTGTGTGCATGTGTGTGTATGTGTGTGCTTATGCATGAGCATATACACGTATCTTTGTGTGTGTGCGTGTACTTATGCGTGAGCACACACACATGTATCTTTGTGTGTATGCGTGTTAATGCATGAGCATATACGCATGTATGTTTATGTGCATGCATGTGTGCATGTGTGTGTATGCATGTGTGCGTGTGTGTGCTTACATCTGCACACGTGTGGAATGTGTACTTGTGAATGAAAATCTATGTTAATGTGCAAGCGCATGATTTTGTGCGTATTCATGAGCATGAGCGTGTGTATGTGTGTGTGTGTATACATATGTGACTGCATGAGTATGTGTGTGTGCATGTACATTTGAGAAGGAGGGAAAGTGAGAGAGAGAGTAAGACAGACAGAGAGAGAGAGAGAGAAACAGAGAGAAAGGCCTGCTTTCAACAGAAACGATATACATGCACGTCCGTTGGATACACAATTGATGCTGCAGAAAAACAACGGACATGTTGTGCAATGCAGAATTACGACAGCTGGAAAAGACCCCCTTGTCATGAAAAACGGGGCTGCAGACATCCACAGAACACTGCAGATAATTGCAGACGGGTGCTTGCTACATACAGTATAGTGTTATACTAACATTACATTAGCAGTGCCAATGTAAACAGACGTAGTATTGGCTGGGGTGGGGGTAGAGATAGGTCATAGAGGTGATACTAATAACGATTATGGTGGCGGTGGTGGTGGTGGTGGTGGTGGTGGGTAACAGTAAATGTATGTATTGATGAGGGTGGTTGTGACAGACGTAGTATTTGGTAGCGGTGATGATGATGATGATGATGATGATGGTAACAGTAAACATGATGGTGGCGTTAGTTTTGGTAAAAAAAAAAAAAATCATGGTTACCGCGACATTCGTGGAAATAGCGAGCTGATAGGTGAAGCTTGGGATTGCTGCGGTCGTGTCGGTGTCGGTAGTGGTGGTGGCGGCGGCGGTGGTGGTGGTGGTGGTGGTATTGGTGGTGGTGGTGGTGGTGGTGATGATGATGATGATGGTGGTGGGAATGATGATGGTGGTATAGGTGGTGATGATGATGATGATGATGATGGTGGTGGTGGTGGTGGTGGTGATGATGATGATGGTAGTAGTAATGGTGGTGGTGTCAGTGGTGGTGTTGGTGGTAGTAGTGATGATGGCGATGGTGGTGATGGAGATGGCATTGGTGCTGGTGTCGGTGGTGATGGTGACTGCTTTAGCAATAATGGCAGAGTTCTTAGTCCAGAATGCTGACAAATTCAGACATTGTCTCATGTTGCCATTACTTGTTTTTTACTTTTACTTGTTTGAGTCATCAGAAAGTGGCCATGCTGGGGCACTGCCTTGAAGAATGTTTTAGTCAAACGAATCAACCCTTTTCTTTATTTTTTTTTTTCTAAGCCTGGTGCTTATTCCATTGCTCTCTTTTCCTGAACTGCTAAGTTACTGGGACATAAACACACTAACATCAGTTGGCATGAAGTGGCAAGGGACAAACACAGACACACACACAAAAACACATGTATAACAGGCTTCTTTCAGTTTCCATCTACCAAATCAACTCACAAGGCTTTGATTGACCCAGGTTATACTAGAAGCTACCTCCCAATGGTTCCACACAGTGGGACTGAACCTTGAATCATGTGATTGGGAGATAAACTTCTTACCACACAGCCACATCTGTAATAATGGACTGTTATGGTTTCCACTTGTAAGCATACTTGTCTCCAGATGCACGTTTGCATAGATTTTAGCTCAAGCTTGTGTCTAACTTAATATATAAATATGCAAAAGGTGGTGAGCTGGCAGAGACGTTAGCAGACGGTGCGAAATGCTTAGCGATATTTCATCTGTCTTTATGTCCTGAGTTCAAATTCCGCCGAGGTCGACTTTGCCTTTCGTCCTTTCAGGGTCGATAAATTAAGCACCAGTTGCATACTAGGGTTGATCTAATCAACTGGTCCCACCTCCCTAAAAATTTCAGGCCTGTGCCTACAGTAGGAAAGATATTTAAGGCGGCGAGCTGGCAGAGTGGTTAGCACGCCAGGTGAAATGCTTAGCGGTATTTTGTCTGTGTTTACGTTCTGAGTTCAAGTGGTACCAGTGTTCAATTGGTACTCATTTTATCGACCCTGAAAGGATGATGGGTAAGGTCGACCTTTTGGTGGAATTTGAACTCAAAACGAAAAAGACGGATGATATTGCTGTTGAGCATTTTGTACAGTGTTTTGATGATTCTGCCAGCTCACTGCCTTCGAACCACTAAACAATATCAAACCATCACCCACCACCACTATTGGTATCATCATCATCATCATCATCATCATCACCACCACCATCAACATCATCTTTATCATCACCATCATCGTCGTCGTCGTTGTCGTCATCCCCATCGTCACCATGATCATCAACATCATCACCATCATCATCATCATCATCATCATCATCACCATCACCACCACCACCATCATCATCATCATCATCATTGTCACCATCATCATCATCACTACCACTACCACTGCCACCAACATTATCATCATAGTCATCACCACCAGCAACAACAACAAAACTACCATCACCACCACCACCACCACCGCCATCATCATCATCATCATCATCATCACCATCACCATCATCACCGCCAACAACAAGAATAACAATAGCAGCAGATCAACCAATGTGACACTAGTAATAACAAAACAAAGAACAACCAGAACAACAGCATCATCAGCAGCAGCATCAATTTGACCAACAGCAACAACCTCAACTAGAGAAACAAGAAGAACAAATAGACTGACAGCAGCAGCATCCATGAGCCTGACAGCAGCATATTTCAATGAGACCAACAGCAGCAACAGACAAACAGTGTGACCATCAACAGCAGCAAACGAAAGAAAAGAAAAGAAGGCAAATAAACGTTATCAGCTGCAGCATCACCAGACGGAGAGCAAAGCAAAGGTAGGGAGAGCAAGATGAGTCAGAAATTAACAAGAGCAGGAGATGAGTCAGTGATGGTGAATGGTAGACAGATCAATGCTCCTTCTTTCGCTCAAACACCATGATTGTGTGGTATACTCTCACAGCATGCCATCAAAGATGCTTGACCATGGATTCAGCAGTTCAGCAAGATAGACTGACAGAACAAGTACCAGGCTTTTGAAGGTAATTCTTTTATTCTTTTTTTTTTTATTCTTTTACTCGTTTCAGTCATTTGACTGCGGCCATGCTGGGGCACCGCCTTTTTAGTCGAACAAATCGACGCCAGGACTTATTCTTTATAAGCCTAGTACTTATTCTATCGGTCTCTTCAGCTGAACTGCTAAGTTATGGCGATGTAACCACACTAGCATCGGTTATCAAGTGATGGTAGGAGGGACGAACACAGACAGCTACTTACCACACAGCCACTCCTGTGCCTAATGGGAGCAAAAGTAACATTTTAGGTACAATAATCCTCTCTACAATAGGTGCACAGCCTGAAACTTCAGGAGAAAGGGTTAGTCCCTTACATCAACCCCAATGCTCAACTGGTACTTAATTTATCAACCCCAAGAAGAATTTGACACTCAGACTGTGAAAACAAATGAAATAATGCTAAGTATTTTACCTGGCATGCTAATTCTGCCAAGCTCCACTGCCTTTTAAGTTTAGGTACAAGAATGAAAGATAAGCACCTTTCTGCACATCTGTTACGAAAAACTGGGTCCTTAACCACACTGCTACAATATTCAAAACAGTACAAATATGATTTTAATCTTGCTATAAATATTTAACTAAGGACACTTCTCTGTTGGTGATTCATAATAGCAGGCTACTTTAACTTGACCAGTTACACATGCAGTCTAACCCTAAACCTAACCCTGGCTTAAATCTTATTCTTAAACCAGATCAAGTCATTTCACAGTAGAGGTTATGGATACTGTACTCTTTTACTCTCTTTTTACTTGTTTCAGTCATTTGACTGTGGCCATGCTGGAGCACTGCCTTTAGTCAAGTAAATCGACCCCAGGACTTATTCTTTGGAAGCCTAGTACATATTCTATCGGTCACTTTTGCCAAACTGCTAAGTTACAGGGACATAGACACACCAGCATCGGTTGTCAAGCGATGTTGGGGGGGACAAACACAGACACACAAACATATACACACACATACATATACATATATACAACAGGCTTCTTTCAGTTTCCATCTACCAAATCCACTCACAAGGCTTTGGTCGACCCAAGGCTATAGTAGAAGACACTTGCCCAAGGTGCTGCACAATGGGACTGAACCCGGAACCATGTGGTTGGTAAGCAAGCTACTTACCACACAGCCACTCCTACGCCTATAGTGTAGTAGACTACATGCTAAATTGGCATCAGAAAATAACCCATCCTGTTAATGCTAAGAGACTGACAAATTATCTTGGAGCTAAAAATACAGAAGTACAATTAAAATTGCAGAAGTAAAACTTTCAGAGTTGGAATTCATTTATTTATGAATTAGATTATTTGTTTTCAGCTGCGGAACTGGAAGTAGATAAAGTTTAAAATAATAGCATATAAATATTAGGCTGAAAAAAAAAAAACCCTTATCTTCTTTTGAGTTCCATGTTTAAAAACGAATTATTCCATATCTCTTGAAGTTTCTAAAACCTCCCCATCATCTTTTTCTTCTCTTTCCTCCTCCCACTGCCCAGTGATAACCAATAGACAAGCAAACGGGGTCGGGGGTCGGGGTGGAATTAGAGACAAAATGACAAGCAACAAGGGAACTGTTTGTGTGGGTGTTTGACCTGCTGGAAATAGCAACCAAGACTCTATCAAATCACCCTCCACCATGCCAGAGGAATAAAGGACACATTTGAATGATGTAGTCAGGGGTGTACAAAGCCAGAACAAAAACATTGAAACAATAAAATGAAACATCAAGTTTCTGGTTCAATCCCACCATACAGCACTTTGGGCAAGTGTCCTGTACTATAACACTGCTTGACCAATGCTTTGAGTGAATTTGGTAGACGGAAACTGTGTTGAAGCCCATTGTATACATATTTTTGTGCATGTGTGTGTGTGCGCGCGCGTACGTGTTTTTCTAACATTGGTTGACAACTGGTGTTGTTTTGTTTATATCTCCGTGTAACTTAGCAATTTGGCAAATAGACACTGACAGAATAGGTACTACAGTCCATTTCTTTGACTAAAACTCTTTGCTTCCGTAACCCCAGCATGGCCGCAGGCCAGGGACTGAAACAAATAAAAGAAGGAAATAAAAGAAGACAAAAAAAAAAGACATTGAAGAGTGGAATGTCTTTATGCCTTTGATAAAAGACTCCTTCTGTCAGAGCTGACCCCCAGGCCAAGCAACAACGACAACAACCATATACTGTATGACCCATATATGAGAGATTCTCACCAAATGCCAGAGAAATTTACCATTTCTCAATCACATTTCTTTCTCACTTTTGCCAATCTTTCTGAAACAGAAACAGAGGAATTCTCTTGCCCTCTCACATTCTTTCTCTGTCTTTATCCCTCACTCTCTCCCCCACCTCTCTCACTCTCTCCCCCACCTCTCTCTCTCTCTCTCTCTCTCTCTCTTGTTGGAGCCAGCACATAGAGACACACTAATCCATTCACTCACTCCATTGCCACTCAAACATGGCACATTCCATTCATGTTCTCACATTTTCTAGACACAGAAGGGTGTGTACATAAACACACACACACACACACAGCAACAGAAACACTCGGTCGCTTTCATTACAGTCCTCATTTATTTCAAACCCTTCTTTTCCTCAATACACCCACGCCAACTTCCTCAGCCCTTCCTACCCACCACAACCCCTCGTTCTTTCTTCACCCCATCCCTCACCCTCTCTCTCTCTCTCTCTCTATATATATATATATATATATATATATATACACACACACATATCTGTGTATGTGTATATTAATGTGTGTGAGTGCGTGTATGTATATCATAATATATACACCCAAATATTTACGTGTGCATATATATATATATATATATATATATATATATATAGAGAGAGAGAGAGAGAGAGAGAGAGAGATATAATTACACTCCGCCTGCCTCAAATTTTGGTTCGTTTGTTTTGTCATTTGTGAGGGTCGGAGGTGGTTATAATTAGTTTGGTATTCCCTTCTCTCCCAACAGCACCATCCTTGCTTATATACTTCCTCCTAAAATAACCATCAAATCATGACCATTGCCACTACTAACACACTAACACCACCACCACCACCACCACCACCCCTACCATCACCGTCTATACTAAGAAACTCTTCCTTGTCCTTCCCCCCTACTTTAACACAGCTAACGCTGCCGGCACTGTTAGCGTCACAGGCAAACAAGGAGCGAGCTTCAAGTGCTTGCCTTACTTAAATATAGCAGCCACTCCTATGAACTCCCACCCACCACAGCTAAAAACAAAAATGGGGTACAGAATGTTGCAGGGCAACGTGCCCCACATGGAAAGACCCGACTAGAAATGAACTTTGCTGGAGAACCTGATCTGCTATCGATTACAGAATTGGCTTTACGCCAGTTACCTTAAGCCTGCTCCAGCGGGCTGCGGTTAACTATTATTCTATCGTAATATTAATAATACTAACGTTATTGATAATAAAGATCATACATTTGGGCCAGGGTAGGGTATGAGGGATCGTATTGATCCTCAGTACTTCACTCTTTCCCCACCCCTTCTCTATTCATTCAGATCTAACAACATGCTTCTCCCCTCCCTCGCAAATTCACTCATTGTCATCAGAGTGAGTTCGAAGTTCCACCAACCATCGCTTGTCTGATCTGTACCTAATATATATATATTTATATATAATTCACCGTCACTAAAATGCGACGAAAGGTGCAGGAAGCACTAACATTACTCGAAAAAAAGAGTCAAAGAACTTTTTAACCACAGAAGCTACAGTTCTTTGACTCTTATTTCTAGCAATGCTGGTGCTCCTCCACACTTCGTCGCATTTTAATGACGGTGAATTATTTCCTTTTTGGCTTTAAATTGCGTCTAGTCACCCACCTTAATTATATACAAGCGGAGGTAAAGAATACACACACCACCCGTTTTCAGCGTAACACGAACCCTAATTCTAACCCTAACCCTCAACCCTAAACACCAGCTGTGCTTATTCTTAAGTTATATATATATATATATATATAAACTATGTCCCCCTTATTTTCTCAGTCTGTTCCGTCACGTTTGACAAACTATACGTGAACTGTCTGAAGTGAAAACCGAAACGTATAAACGAGAACGACGCTGCAGACCACCGAGGAGCAAAGAAACTCATTCATTTCATGAACTAGCCTCACCCGTCTAAAGAGTGCGTGGCGAAGTGTGTACGGGTGTACGGGTGTGCGCCATTAACTGCTTCGTCATTCCCATCGTGTTCTCTTTTTTTTTTCTCGTCTTCGATTTTAATCGCTCTAGATTTTTTCGTTGATTTCTTTTTTGTTTGTGTGTTTTTCTTTTAATATAATTATTCTCAAGATGGCGAAATGATAGAGTCATTAACCGCACCGGACAAAATGTTTCGCGGTATTTCGCTCGCCCTTACCTTCTACGCTCAAATTCCGCCGAAATCAACTTTGCTTCGGGGTCGATAAATTAAGTACCAATCGAAGCCCACCCCCAAAATTTCAAGCAGTGTGCTTATAACAGAAAGTATTATGGCCCTAGAGCTCGTACCTGTGATGAGCAGGTTAATCCTGGATCTGTGGAGGTTCCATGATTGGACCTAGTTGATGTTTCTCCTGTACCAGGAGGATTGCATCATCCATGTTATTAAATATGCGTATTTTTATCACATTTCAGTTTTTTTTTTCCATTTCTTTCTCCCCGTCCTTTATGCAAATCCCTACACATTGTTGTCTGTCCTTGTGGTGTGCCCCTCGTGGCTACTAAAAGAAATTATGATTGATGTTTACATTAACCGAAATTATTATTATTTCTTAATCTCTGTTATTTCTCTCACACACACACACACACATACACACATGCAATTACTATTCCACGCGCACATATTCACTCAACGCTTTCGTTATTCTCTAAATAATGCATGCTCATCACTCGTCTATCTTACACCCACATACATACCGATCCATTCTCAATCTCGCTCACACAAAATAAGACACGTTTCTTAACATAGACGCAGGCGTGGCTTTGTGGAAAGAAGTCTGCTTCCCAACCACAAGGTGCCGGGTTCAGTACCTCTCCGTGGCACCTAGGGCAAGTGCCGACCAAAGCCTTATGAGTGGATTTGGTAGACAGAAACTGAATGAAGCCTGTCGTATATATATATATATATATATACATATACATATAATTTAGGGTATCTAAGAGACACCGCGTGGTGGTGTCTCTTAGATACCATAAATTATAATTTCAAATAATTATTACCTTTGATGGGTTTTTTTCCCATGCTGGCCACTTGATAAAATCGATATTTCAAATATTGATCTTATCCTCATTTATATAAATTTATATATATATATATATATATATATATATACATATATACAAAATTTAGGGATATATATGTTCGTTTGTGTGTATGTGTGTGCGTGGTCTCCGCCACTGCTTGGCAACGGATGTTGGTGTGTTTACGTCCCCGTGACTTAGCGGGTATGCAAAAGAGACCGATAGAATAAGTAACGGGCTTTTTAAAAAATATGCCCTGGGGTCGATTCAATCGACTAAAAATTCTCCAAGCCGGTGCCCCAGCATGGTCACAATCTAATGACTGAAACAAGCATGGGCGCAGACGTTCTCTTCGAAGCCATGAAGTTCCGGTTTCAAACCCACTGCACATCACCTTGGACAAATTAAATGGCCTTTGTAAATGGAAATTTGGTAAACAAGAAACTGTACGAACGTTCGTGATTTCAGAAACTCATTTTGCACCCACGTGGTTGGAGGTTCCGTTCTACTGCGCAGCACCTAGGCTTTAGCGTAGCTGGGAGTGGGGGCGGTAGGGACGGTCCGCGCCCGGCGGCACTTTTTAATGGGCAGTTTTTCATCCTGTTGTAGGCTATTGCTGTGGTTTTTGTGGGGCCCGGGGACGGCAAATGGAAGGGCCGTTCCGGGCTGCACACACTCTAGCTACGCTAGCGCACCTTGGACAAGCATTTTCCATTTTTGCCCCGAACTGGTAAATACTTCGTGAGTGAATTTGGTTCACGAAAACTGGGAAAAGCCGTCGAACATACATACATATGTCTCCGCGCCCCACAGTTTGACAACCGGTGTTGTTTTGTTTACGTTCCCGTAAGCTAGCGTCAGCAAGAGTCCCATATAGAATAAATACCAGATTTATTCGACTAAAAGCCCTCACGGCGTTGCCCCAAAATGGCAGCAGTCTAATGACTAAAACAAAATAACGGATAGTGTGTGTGTTTGTGTGTGTGTGTGTGTGTGTGTGTGTGTGCGTGCGCGCGTGTATGTATTTACGTTGTTTAATGTACATGTGACTCGTAGACATAGCGATTCGGCAAATATATTCAATAAAATAAGTACTGAGATCGATAAGAACCCTTCGACTGCGCTGCAATGAATGAAACTGGAAAGAAAGAAAATAGAATAAACCAAGACTTTTGCTGTTGTTTTTTTTTTAATACGTTAAACACACGCACACACACAAACTCGACCGAATGTTTACATCGCCGAGTACATTTTTTTTTTCTTGTCTTTATTTTCTTCCCCACATTTAAGAGAAAACCTTGTCTAACCAGATACGCCTATTTCTAAAATACACACACACACACAATAATAATAACAATAATAATAATAATAATTAATTCGTTTTATTGGCCACAAGGGCTGATGATGATGATGATAGTAGTAGTAGTAGTAGTAGTAGTAGTAGTAGTAGTAGTAGTAGACACACACACACACACACACACACACACACATAATTGTAACATATCCATGTACGTCACAAACATCAATTACACACGTAAGCATAACACACACACACACACACAAACATTGCCACGCGTACCCGCCCATTTTCTATAAACGCCACATGGCATCAACGAAATAACCTCAATTCACCTGTACTGTGTAAATTGTAGTTACTTCCCTTTGTTTACAAAGCGGTAGCTGCATGCAACAACGTAACATGCGAACCAACCAACAAGGGGAGCCTTTTTATTTGGTCCTTTTTTTTTCTGCTAGAAATAGCAACTAATTTTTCTCAAAGAACACCCTACCGCCTCAAAAATGGAACGATACATCATATAGTCTTTTCATAGATGCGCTACATCTGACAATAAAATTGAATCGCACTAAAATGAATTAACGACGTCTAGAGGCCGCAATACTGAGGTCAAAGACCTGTCTGGAAGCCAGTGACGTGGGTGTAGAGGGGGCGACCATCCGGACATACAAGTATGCTACCCGCCAGATTTCGTTTCCTCGTAACTTTCAGAAAAATGGATACTTTTTAATGAAATTTTCTGCAAATGCATTTCGGTGATGTAGATTCCGGTTGTATCGGAATTTAACGTAGAAAAAAAGGTGAGAACGCATACACACATATTGACACACATTACAATTTTATTTTCGATATTTCAAATTTCATTTTGCAGACATGTGATATGCGTCAGTATTGTATGCGTACGAGTCCCTAATTCGCACCCCAACACCACCCATATTATATTCCGATACAATCGTAATTCAACACCAGCTGATAAGTACTGATAAGAAAAATTTCAATTAGAAACGGCTTATTTTTTTCTGAAGGTTGAAGAAACAACGCAGATTCGTGTGAATTTTCCGAAGGTCATGTCCCTTACTCTCGTAAAAAAAAAAATCAAAACAGATTTTGTTAGAATCGGAATCTGAAGTTTATTCGTAGATATTTCATGGAAAAAATATCAATTTTTCTGAAAGTTATGAAAAAACTAAGTCGGGTGGGAAGACGCACTAAGTATAGAATGCGGCAACCCGCACGATATTAAAACCCGCACGATTACCTAACCCTAACCCTAAACATAAACCCTAACCCTGACACTAAAACACTAACCCTAAACCTAAACCCTGACCCTAAAACCCTAACCTTAACTCTCACCCTGACCCTAAAACCCTAATCCTAACCCTAACACTAACCCTAACCCTAACACCCTAGTGAAAATCGTGCGGGTGTTAATCTGAAAATTTACCCAATCTATCTTGAAACGAGCATTTCGTAGACGGGACTTAACTACAACCCCAGACACTTATCTGCTTAAAAATATTTGTAAGATCTACAATAGAGTTTGTTTGTCAAGAGAAGGACTTGCTAGTCATATAAGATCTCATGACAATATTTATTATTTTCTACTCTAGGCACAAGGCCCGAAATTTTGGGAGAGAGGGCCAGTCGATTAGATCGACTCCAGTACGCAACTGGTACTTAATTTATCGAAAGGATGAAAGGCAAAGTCTACCTCGGCAGAATTTGAACTCAGAACGTAAACACAGACGAAATACCGCTCAGCATTTCGCCCGGAGTGCTGACATTTCTTATTTCTTTATTGCCTACAAGGGGCTAAACACAGAGGGGACAAACAAAGACAGACAAACGGATTAAGTCGATTATATCGACCCAGAGCGTAACTGGTACTTGATTTATTGACCCCGAAAGGATGAAAGGCAAAGTCGACCTCGGCGGAATTTGAACTCAGAACGTAATGAGAGACGAAATACCGCCAAGCATTTTGCCCGACGGGCTAACGTTTCTACCAGCTCCTCGCCGCCTTTCATGACTATTTATTAATTGAAGAGATGGCCTTCCTCTATAAAGTAGTGACAATCATCATGTGTGTGTGTGTGTGCTTACATACGTGCAGACATACATGCATGCACACATACATACAAATAAGGCAATCTTTCGGTATTGATAGATGACGCCATTCACAAACACAACCTTCCCTCAACGACAGAGACAAAGAGGCAAGGCGGATCTATTTCAAAACGGGGGCACCAGTTTTCATTTATGTTTTATGTAGTGTTTTTGGTACCGAAAGACTTTCAAACTTCGTATACTTATCTATTTTGTGTTATAGAACAGAAAAAAAATTTTGTATTCGAATTTATTTCATGTAAAAAAATTGTCTTATTTCGATAATTTCTACTAATCACTGACGTCTATTTAGTTGAAAACAGTTAGCGCTGTAACGGTGTATGTCGTATTAATCCCCTAACCCTAACCCTAACTAGACTGTTAACCCTAACCCTAACTCTAGAATCCGAACTCTAAAATTGTTACACACATAGATACGCACAGCGTAATTTATTATATAAACAATATATGCGTATAAATTACGATTAAACCGGATGAAATATGTCACAGGGAATAACATTTTTATGACCGCCCAGCAGTAACTCCTCTATTCAGCTGAATAGACGTCAGTGATTGGTTGAAATTACAGAAATACGACAACTTTAACATGGAATAACTTGCGATGTACGTTTTTTTGTTAAGAAGACTAAGAGTAAAAGATGTTTTATATGACACATTCTACCAGTGTCCCAAGTTTCAAAGTGTTTCGTTAGTGTTTCGTTAAGAAAATACTGGTGATCCCGTTTTGAAATAGATCCGGCAAGGCTGAAAAAGAGGGTGCATGTCATTGTCTCCTCTTACCGACACTCTATAGATCAATACCGAAGGATCGCCACAAACAACACGTTTACATTCATGCATACATACAAATACTCACACAAGTACACGCGCACATCGTATATGGCAGATGTGTGCACAGACATGCATACGCACACACACACACACATACATACGTATCATATATTATAGATGTGCGAGTGCTTGTGAGTGTGGGCAGATGGTTCTCCGTCGTCCGACAAAGAGGATTCAGTGTTCCATCATCTGAATTATCTGCTCCTGAATTCAGATCCGAGGACATGTGTACTCTTAAAGAAATTCTCAAACAGAATAAGCGTGGTACAATGAGTTTGACAAAGCTGTACTTTAGAATTATATAACAAGTAGAGATCACCCAACGGGCTTCTATGGCTTCAATACAACTTCCGTCTACCCACGTGAGACTTACGTAAAACTGCCACGTGGTGGGATCGAACCAGAGTCGTCGTTATCGAGGGGAGCAGACTTTTTAATTATTCGGCCATTCTGCGCCCACGATGTGCGTGCGCGAGTAATTGTGAGAATAAGGCTAGTGTTAGTTAAATATAAGATAAATGTAAGATTACCGAGGCATGTTTGAACAGATCAGCCAGGAAAAGCGGATGCGTTCATCATAATTTACAAACTCGCTAATTACAATAAACTTGGGCTAAATTAAAGGATATCAAATAATTGTACAAACAAGCAATTCATATGTGTATGTGTGCGTGTGTGCGCGCGCACATTATTATTATTAATATTACTGGTAAATTTTCAGATTAACACCCGCATGATTTTCACTAGGGTATTAGGGTTAGGTGTTTAGGGTCAGGGTTAGGGTTTGGGTTTTAGGGTCAGGGTTAGAGTTACGGTTAAGGACGGAATTCCCTAACCCTAACCGTAACCTTAACCCTAAAACCCTTACCCTGAAACCCTAACCCTGACTCTAAAACCCTAACCCTAGCGAAAATCGTGCGGGCGTTAATCTGAAAATTTACCTCATTATTATTATTATTATTATTATTATTATTAAGGTGTCAAGCTGGCAGAAGTGTCAGCACGCCGGACAAGATGTGTAGCGGCATTTCGTCAGTTTTTTCTTATGTTTAAAAATAATAGTACTGTTACTAATACGTATAACAACCTTGAAGAAATATCGGCAGTGATGCAAACAACTTCATCGTCAGATAATACAATCAACATCGATTAGGAGCGGGAAAAGAAAGTTTATAAAGAAAGTTGAATTCTAAGAGACAACACTAAAATTTCATGAATAAGCATTTCAGATTATATATATATATATATATATATATATATATATATATATATATATATATATATATATATAGCGTTCAAGACATACACACTTCACGTCTGGCTGTACAGCCTTTTTGTTTGTTTATTTCACCGTTTCGTTTTCCTGTCTTGTTTTCCGTCCGCCACTACCCTCCACGAAAACAATTTAATTTGTGTTCGTGGGAAGAACCATTTTAACGATGCGTACTGCCTTAATTCTTCGAAACGCCGGAGTTTTAATGGTGGCAGCTGATGAAGGGGATGTTTCTATGTGGCCTGCTTGTTTGTTGCACCTTGTTTGTTGCACCTTGTTTACCATTTTGTCCTTGTTCTTTTGCCACGTCATGTACCCAGTTATGTATCTATATGTACATGTAGATGAACGTATATACATACATGTACGTATATATGCATATACTCATATATTGTTTTTATATATATATATATATATATATATATATATATATATATATATATATATATATATATATATATATATATATATATATATACACGCTCTCTTATTGTTCGAAAGACGCCTGTTGTTGTTTTCTTGTATTTGTAATTGGGTAACATTTTCAGAGTTTTTTTTTTTTTTTTGTCGTTGTCGTCGTACGCATTCATTTGCTTTCTCCCCAAAAATTTAAGGTGCTTAGCTTAGCTTAGATATTTTTGGGGCCAGCCAGATTTGAACAGTCTTAAGTGTAACCGGCCAAAAGTGTAAGGATGATCTGGGAACTTGACTGATGAGAGAAGGTTGCGAACGACCCGTCCGTGTTCTTTTTCCTGGTTTTCTTGTCCGACTTTGTATCGTCTATCTGTCCGGATATTTTATTGCCGTCTATTGCGTTCTTGTTCCATTTGGGTATATATATATATATATATATATATATATATATATATATAGTTGGCTGCGAGTACACGTTGCCGACAAAGCCCAACAAGACAAATATGCGCATCTAGCATTCTCACCGGCCGCTGCCAAGATACTATTAGGCTGCCTCCCATATATATATAGTGTTTTTAAACAGAGCACGTCCATAAGAGATATTATTTCCGGACAAATACTACAGTAAATTTGCTTTTGCGATGTATTCACATTAAGTAGGATACACACGTAAGAATGTACGTGTATTCTTAATAATTTTTTCTTTCCTAATTTTTTCATTCATAATTTTTTCCATTCATAATTTTTTCATTCATATTTTTATTATTACGTTTGTAGAAATAAATAATCTTGTATTTTTCTATTATTCAATTGATCTTTAATTATAATTAAATAAACGTCTTTAGCTTTAACTATTACACCGGTTAAATATGTACTAATTTTATCTTCATTATTATTTTAAACTTAAACTTCGTTCAACTTGTATTTAAAATAATGATAATTTAAAACAATGATAATTTATGTAAGATGTTTTTTGTATATAATATACATGTTATTATAATGGATGAAGGGATGATTATTGAATGGTTATTATTTTGATATTATGATATTTTTAAAATAATTTTTCTATCTTTATATAATAAGTATTTCATATTAATTCATTTGGTACTTATTGTTGGTTGAGATATATATCTAATTATTGTTCTAATTACGATCTGACGAGTAGCTATATTTTTGAATAGAACTTATTTTCGATAATTTCAATTGATTTTAATCGATTTAAATTTCTTTTCTATTTGAAAATTGGTTATGAAACACGTGTAATCTTTTTATTATATTTATCTTATGATATTTACTTTACTTTATATTATACTCATTTATTGTGCTTTTAATTATTAATTTTTCTATATGTGATAGTGGATTTTCATCGATGAGTTCTTGAAAATTGGTTATTTTCCCTAAAACTATATATTTTATATATACTTTATCTATATATATATATATATATATATATATATATATATATATATACATACATATATATATATATATATATATATATATATATATATATATATATATATATATATAAACAAATAGTAAATGAGTATATGCATATATATGTACAGGTATGTGCATACCGACATCCACCTGTATGTATAGGTGCATATCTGGGTACAGGACATTACAAACAAAACGTAGACGAGAAAACACACAAGCCACATAGAGAACATTCTTCTTCATCAGCTACCCCCGTTTTAACACCGGCGTTTCGAAGAGCTGGGCAGGACGCATGGTTAAAACGGCTCTTCCCATGGTCCGCAAATTAAATTTGTAAAACACAAATTAAACCTTGCCATGGAGGAATGTAGTGACGGACAAAAAACAAGACAGGAAAACAAACAGAAAAGGCTTTACGGCCAGACGAGAAAAATTATGTGTGTATGAACGCTGTGAGGCACGAACTTGAAAGTAGGGACGAAGTAAGTTCGCGTGTTTGCTCGGCGATAGCCATATATATATGTATGCATATATGTATGTATATATGTATATATGTATGTATGTATATATATATATATGTGTGTGTGAGTACATATATATATGAGAAGTGAGGTGAGTGAATAGATGTTTATTCCATTTGTTTACGGCTGTTTCATAATATTCTCAGTTATATAATAGACATTACATCAACACGTCTATAAAATATGCGTATGAATATGAACGTAAATATATATGCATGTGTTCCATTTTGTTATAAAACATTTTTTCCCCACATTTGCCCCATTTAAAAAGCTACTAACAGTATTCGTAGTAATGAAATGCAAATAGACAACTACGAATGTCACCTATATCCATATTTTCGTATCAGCATTTAATCACCACAAACAGTTAAAATAGTTTTCCCCTTTCCTCCCTCTATTTATTTTACCGATGTCATTTGAATTTACACGAAAAATATTCTTTTTTTAAGCTCTGCAACTTTCGCTTATTATTTTTGAAATTTTAATACAGTTTAAATATTTCCAGACAAACAACGATCGAATGAATACCAAGCAGAAATGAAAGAGAAATACGGACGAATTTATCTGACAAAACCATTACGTTTCACAAAGTCGTAATAATCTGTTAATACAAAGATATTCGGTAATATTTACAGTTTTTCATTCAGTTACATAAAAATCTTGTTACAAATGTACCAAATTGTATTTTCACCATTAAGGAGCATAAAGACTTTTCCTTCTTTCTCGTAAGCTTTTGTTGTTTTTATTTTTGGCGGGAGTGGAGTTGCTTTCATTTTGTTTGTAAAACAAATATAATTACTTTACCAATAAATTATAACTGTTATTAATTAATACATGCAATTATAAACCAATTATGTAATTAAGTAATACAAACAAATTATTAATAAAGAAAGGTATTAAGACAAACACGTTTACTTTCGTTTTCTCTTAAATGATT
Source organism: Octopus bimaculoides (assembly GCF_046866305.1). NCBI lineage: Eukaryota > Metazoa > Mollusca > Cephalopoda > Octopoda > Octopodidae > Octopus > Octopus bimaculoides. Next base: position 6,546,693 of record NC_142934.1, on the reverse strand, counting down.
ATATGTTACTTCCGGCAACGCCTTATTTGGTCGTTCTAATGAAACCTCTTCTGTTGCTGAAAACAAGACTAGACAGCAGTGATTTGTTCTAATCTCTAGAGCAAGGATGTCTTAATCTGAAGAGCAGTTTTATCTAAAGCGGTTGGTCTTAGCATAGCTAGAATGTTCTGTACCTCGGTCGTAAAATACCACTATAAACTCTTTAGTAGTGCTATTCTTTCAATCGAAGCCTACGTTTTATTTTTATATCAACGGCACTCAAGAATGTCCGATTTACACCAATACATATACAAAAAAACTTCACAGATCGATAAAATATGAATAATCGTCTGGAACTTCAAAAGGAAAAGATGTTACCGATTAAAATATGATTCGAGGAAGAAAAAAATAGAGATTGAAAAATACTAGTCTTCACTGTGACTCCATTGGCCGACATGTTAGTTTTCTATTGAACAAAGGGACAAGGTAAGAAAATTGTTTAAATATTCTAGAACTACTGTATTTAGTAGGTTTAAAAAGTATTGTAAATATGTTAAAAACAACCAGTTGAAACAGAAATACGTTGTCAAAAGCCTCAGCGGTATTTTTTGCGTCAACGCTTAAACAACAGAAGTAGCCATATTTTCCCTCAGCGTATGATGAAATGACCTCAAGCAGTTGCCAGCCATATTTCTTGACAGTTTAAACTATGTGAACGAATGAAGATAAGACACACCAAGAAAATACGAGTTCATTCTCATTTTCTCAGGGTCTGTTTTCACAGATATAGCGAATGTTAAGTATATTGTATATGAATGTACATTTATATATAACCGCTAGTGAAAATTATGACACTTCGGTTTTCAGAACTCCATGAAAGTGGAAGTATTTTCCGGATCTCGACGCAGCGGAATACTATAAACCACCGTGTGACGTTTTTGAGGTTGAGACGACTGGCCTAACTTTATTTGTTTCATTCACTGGATTGCAGCCCTCCTGGGGCACCGCCTTAAACTGTGTAGTCGAATAAATAGACTACAATCCTTTTTTTGTTTTTAACCTGATACTTATTCTCTCCGCCTCTTTTGTTCTACAGCTAATTTACGAAACGTAAACAAACCAACATTGGTTGCCAGGCAACGGAGTTCTACACAGTTTCCGCCTGCTCACGAGGCATTAATCGGCCCAGGGCTCCATAGTAGATAGAAGATACAATACTACTTAAATACAGAGGTCCCGACGCATATACATAACGAGTTTTACCAAAACTACTGTGACTTCACATAAGCGGCCCTTATTGATCTATTTCATATTACAACTATTACAAACGATCCGAAGTTGGTAGATTATTTTCAAAAGTCATGGTATGTTACGTACAAAACATTTTAAATGAACGCTGTTTGGACGTGTAATGACACTTATTGCTAACACAAGCGCAAGCGGTATTTTTTGCGTCAACGTTTAAGCAACAGAAGTAGCCATATTTTCTCCTCAGCGTATGATAAAATGACCTCAAGTAGTTGCCAGCCATATTTCTTGACGGTTTAAACTAGGTGAACGAATGAAGATAAGACAAACCAAGAAAATACGAGTTCATTCTCATCTCATAGTTTATCCACAGGGTCTATTATCACAGCTATAGCGAATATTGGCGATCTTTCGGTACGAGTTCTTAAATATCGGCCTTTTCCGTAAAAAGTGTCTTCGGCGATCTTTACCAAAGATCGGCCTTTTCCGTAACACCTGCACGATCTTCACTACGGTGTTAGGGTTAGGGTTTTATTGTCAGGGTTAGGGTTCGTGGTTAGAGTTACGGTTAGGGACGGAATTCCCTAACGCAAACCCTAAAACCCAAACCCTAACCGTAAACCTAACCCTAACTCTAAACCCTTCAAAATAAATCGCGCTCTCTGTATAGTATTAAGTATATTGTATATGAATGTACATTTATATATTATACAATAGGTGAAGGTCACAACACCCCCTTCAACTTTTTTTTTTTTTTTGCCTACAGAAACCCATGTTTTCGGCTATGGAGATTCCGAATCTAAAAAAAAAAACTGGCATTTCAAAATTTAAATTCCCCCCCCCCCCCCCCCCCCAAAGAAAAAGCGGCGGAAGGGGATGTGGTGACGCTCCGACTTGTCCGCTCCTGAAACCAGGTGGTTGCAAAATGAGCTTCATAACCACACTGCCATGCCTAATTCTAAAACTTTACCACTGAAACAACCAAATCTACTCCTTTTGATTCCTTTCTTTGAATAACGTAACAACCTGGGTATATCGAATGTTTAACCCTTTGCCTGACTAAAGTGTTATCAGAAATTTGCCCGAACGCCCACGCTTGATTTCAGACCTTTTGTTAGCCCGTTTCATATGTTCTGAGTAATATAAAGATTTTCTTTTATAAGTTCCAAGTTATTCTAGTGGTTGAAAAAAAAAATTGATAACGTGTATTACATATGATGCAGGGACCCTAGGGAATATACGTTTTGTGAATTACAAGGGATAGACAAGACAGGCAAAATGGTTAATAAAGGAGAGAATGAGGGCTTGAAATTGTTTCTTAAAGGTGTTTCCTGGTTGCAGTGGATGATAAAATATGTGTAACATTGTTTTACCAGAAAATAGTTGTAAGTTACTCTCTAGGCGCCGCACAATACCAGCAAATTAAATTGGTTTTCTGCACCTGACAGTTAATCATTGCTTGTATTTTGTCGATCCTGTTACACATGCAACTGCAATCCAAAATGGATTGCTGTAGAATTGTACCGAACGAAATGAATAAACAAGACATTGGCACTCATCGATCAAAATTGCATTTCTATGTTATCAAGTTCATGCAGCATTAAGATCCGTCTATCATTTGGAATAACAACTGATGATGGATTAGAACCGTTTTTAAAGGTATTTCAGTTGTTTAAAATTTCCATCAACATATTTCAGAAAAATTTCACATTTCACTCATAAAAACATTGCCTTTTTATGAATGGAAACAGAAATTATACTGGAAAGTTAATAATAATGGGTTCCCTATAAAAATATCAAGTGCCAAAGACTGGGTAAGGAAAGGAGAAACACTGGCACCCTAAGCTAAAGAAGGTCTTCATCTATGTAAGGTGTTGTTATCTGTTTGGTGGGTATATGAAAGGTTTAGTCCACTTTGAACTTTTAAACCCAAACCAAACGATAACAAAGGAGATCTACAGCGAGCAGTTTGGGGGTGGCTTAAGTCAACGTTAGATGAAAAGCGACCATCTTTGGTTTGAAGACGAAAGGTGTTCTTCCATCAGGATAATGCTCGGCCACATACAACAAAGATGACATTCCAAAGGCTGGAGCAGTTTGAATGGGAAACAATGCCCCACCCACCATATTTGCCAGACGTTGCCCCATCTTATTATCATTTATTCTGCAGTCTTCAAAATCATGTGGACGGAAAAAATATGAATTCTGTAGATGAGGTCAGAACAGTACTGGAGGAGTATTTTTTGTCACGGACAAGTGAATTTTGAAAGAGGGGCCTTGCAAGTTTACCAGATAGATGGAAGAGCATTGTAGAAAATGGAGAGTATATTTTAGATTAAAAAAGAACTTTATCTTAATTTTGCAAAGTAAAAGAAGTATTAAAAAAACGCATTATTTATGGGATGACAGAAACAATTAAAAGATATGTATATATTCCTACACATACAAAAGAATAAAATAGAAAGATTATCAATGTGCTACAATACTAGCAACACTCTGTTAGAGTGCCCCGTGCCGGTGGCACCTGACTGGCTCCTGTGCGGGTGGCACATAAAAAGCACCCACTACACTCTGTAAAGTGGTTGGCGTTAGGAAAGGCATCCAGCTGTAGAAACATTGCCGGATCAGATTGGAGCCTGGTGCAGCCTTCTGGCTTGCCAGTCCCCCAGTCTAGCCGTCCAACCCATGCCAGCATCGGAAAACGGACGTTAGACAATCATGATGATGATGTAATAGAGGTTATTATTTGTGTGAGCGTGAGTTTTCTGTTATGACATATGGATGCTCTACAAACTGCATTTAGAACAGCTCAGGGCACAGATCCGTATTCTCTGAAGTCTGGGGGATACCAATGATACATGTGTGTGTGCGTGGCACATTCCATGCTGATGTTGCTGGATGGACCTCATGTAAGTATGTATCACATTCGTGACATTCCAAATGGATAGAGACATGAAGACTGTCTATCTGTGGAATCAGGACATGGAGTGTGTGTGTGTGTGTATAGATATTTCTATATTTGTCATATTGCCTCCACCATAATATCTTTTGCACCAGTATGATTGGAAAGCCTTATATATCTATATATATATATATACACACACACACATGAAGACTGTCTGTCTGTGGAACCAGGACATGAAGTGTGTGTGTGTATATATATACTCTTTTACTTGTTTCAGTCTTTTGACTGTGGCCATGCTGGAGCACCACCTTTAGTTGAGCAAATCGACCCCAGGATTTATTCTTTGGAAGCCTAGTATTTATTCTATCGGTCTCTTTTGACGAACCGCTAAGTTACGGGGACGTAAACACACCAGCATCGGTTGTCAAGCGATGGTGGTGGGACAAACAAAGACACACAAACATACACACACACACATATATATATATATATATATATATATATATATATATATATATATATATATATATATATATATATATATACATATATATATATATATATATATATACATATACATATACGACGGGCTTCTTTGAGTTTCTGTCCACCAAATCCATTCACAAGGCTTTGATCAGCCCGAGGCTATAGTAGAAGACACTTGCCCAAGGTGCCACGCAGTGGGACTGAACCTGGAACCATGTGGGCATCCAGCAGAAGATAATCTGCTTCAACACACTCCGTCTGACCCATGCCAGCATGGAGAAGTAATAGTTAAAAGGGCAACAACGACAACAGTAATGATGATAATGATTTATGACACATTTAAATCTAGATTAGTCTAGGGTCAATGAATGGTGTTATACTCAAAGCTTTTAATTGAGATTGTTATAAAACCTAGGAGAACTGAATGTGTATGGTACATGAGAGAGAATGCGTAACTGAGGCCCGGACAAATAAAAAGTTAATTATGTAGTTATTTGAATGAGTGTGTGATTATGAGTGACTGCGTTTCTCTAGGTCAGACTGATGAGATTATTTTAGTGTGGTGTAATAATAGTCTTATGTTTTCAAGTGTCTGCAAGTAGCTGTTGAACCACTACAACAGATGGGTTGGTTTCTTATTAAAAAATGTCATGGGTACGTATATATATATATATATATATATATATACACACACACACACACACACACATATATATATATATATACACACACACATATATATATATATATATATACACACACACATATATATATACACACACATATATATATACACACATATATATATACACACTATATATATATATTCATGCATATATAAGTAAGATTACATATACATACATATTCCTCACTCTGTGTATACTCATACACACACACGTATACAAAATTTATCCCTACATTTTGTCATTAATGTGTTAATATTCTCATGAAGACCAATGGATAACAACTCAATAGTCTCTTGTTGAGTGCAACAAATGTGGGAAACTTTTCCATGGCCTGGATCCGGTCACAGAAAAGCTCAGAAGGAGAACATCATATTTGCAACTTGCAAATAGGGTTTTCTAACTCAAATTTTACAGCTGCTTAATTACGCCACAGTGTCCCTCCCAGCAGAGTGTCAGAAACATCGACAAGGACAAAAACCTATGATTATTGGATCAAGCATTTGCCCAGAAAAACAAGGGGTGTCTTTTGGCAATGAAAAAATACTGAAGGATTATAGCTGAGGAGAGAGTAGATTTTATTTCTCTGGATATGGCTGAGAATGACAACAATTAGTAGGGTGTATTATCTCAAGTCTGCCACAAGATCCAATCCTTGCTGTGGTATTGTGACATGTTTACCTCACTGATCCTCAGAGCTATGCTAGTGGAGAGCAAGCTCCTTATATGACCTCCCATGCTGGATAGGTCAAAGCAGTTGCTCTCAACAGGGGTTCATATGACACTTGGGGGCTCATAAAAGATTTTGCTGGTAAAATTTATCTGCAATAAATTGGTTATACTTCTATAATACATAATAACAATTTTTTAATACAATTCTTAATATTTAATTATAAAAATAAAATAGGATTTTTTAAGCACTGAATGGCTAGGGGTGGGGGTCATCTGAGTAAAAGAGGAGTAAGTTAAAAATAGCGGAGAACCACTGGATCAAAGAATAGAATCTAGACTACTATGAACCATATCTTCCCAGAGGTAAAAATGGGTTTGCATCAGGTCAACACACCTTCAAAGCCGACAAGACCTGTTGGGAGAAGAAGGTGTTCTCTCAGCGAAACAGTCTGGAACTCATGAGGGAGGCAGAAGGAAAGATACACTGAAAATAGCTCTACTGAGGTAGAGAAGAAAAAAATATAGATTTGACTGGAAATAAACAGAAAAGACAACCCAATGTCTAGAACAGTGGGGAGAAGTTGTTGATGGCCTCCACTCCTTAGGTCTGAAGTAATTATCTCGGCACAGATGGGCCATTCTTCATAGTAGATGAGCAATATGTAGGCCTGGTAAGAGGTGAGAAACTGCTAAAGGCTAAAACATATTTCTTGGCTCGAAAGACAAAAGCCAAGTCATTTTGATGCACTTTTGATAATATTTAGAATGTAGGGCTTCTAAAAATGTTCTACATATATCCCTACAGCCTTTTCCAGATATATTTGGAGATGTACTTCCAGATATATTTAGAGATCAATTTACATCTGTCTGTGTGTGTATAGAAGTAAATTCTTAGGATTATAGGTGTAAACACATGCCACACTAAATAAATGCCTTTGTGTGTGTGTGTGAAAATGAGAAAGAAAGAGAGCATGTTCTCTTTGTTTTAATATTTTTTCCCATACAAATGTGTAGACTTGTAGGCGTGTGTGTGTGTGTGTGTGTGTTTTGAGTGAGTAAAACAAGTAAATATATTTGTATACAAGCATACTTGCGTGTGTGTGTGTGTTCTTAGACAACATGTGACTTTAAAATGGCCACACACACACACACACACACAAGCACACACTCTCGTGTGATCAATACATAGCTTAGTTTCTTCTGCACACACTGGCTGCAATTCAGCAACTCACCACTGAGTCAATCAGAGAGACAAAAAGAAAGAGAGAGAGGGGGGAGAGAAAGAGATAAACACAATGAGAATAAAAGAGAGAGAGCGACACACACACACACACACACACACACAGATATACTGTGGTGGTGGGGGGTGAAGAGACAGGACTGTCTGGACTATTCTATATTTTCTGCTGCAATCAATGAAACTGCACACATACACACACACACACACACATATATATATACATATATATTTATACACACATACATATAAAAATATACACATATATATATAGATATATATATATATGTATATATATATATATATATATATACTCACACATATATACATTTGCATATACATATATATATATATATATATATATACATATATATGCATACATATATATACATATACACACACACACATATATATATATACATACACACACACACATATATAAATATATACTTGTATATGTAAAAGAAAAAGTATACATACATGATTCTTTTGTACGTGTTTGTATTTTTAATGTGTGCGTGTATGTATATGAAAATATTTACATACATATTTGTATGCAGAGAAATGTATGCATGTATATATATGTGTGTGTGTGTGTGTAAATATACTATATAAATGAAACAATTTATGTATGTGTATATGTATATATATATATATATATATATATATACACACACACACATGAAAGAATTTGTATATGCATTTGTGCACACACTTTTATGGTATATATATATCTATGCACAAAGAAACATGTAGATGTATGCATGTGTGTTTATCAGTCAGTAAACATGCATTTATTCCTTTGAACCAGTGCGTCTGCTGTCTGCTCTATATGAGTTTTAGAATGTTGGCAATGTTTTGCATCTATAATATTCAACAGACTGTACCCACCCTTCCTTTTCCTCCTCCTCCTCCTCCTCCAGCAGAACAAAAACTCCTGTCTATGAATACCTCAGCCACCACCACCACCACCAAGACCACGAACATCATCACCACTATTACTAATGTCACTAGGAACATCACCACCATCACCACCACCACTATGTCTACCAGCATCATCACCATCACCTCATGCTTCATCGCTGTCTGCATCTGCATCTAAAGTGTACTGTTTGCATACATTATTTAAATGGAGGCTGCCAAGGCTACCTTGACCCTGACCTCTGAATCGATACTTATTATACTGAGCCAATAGAGCAGTCCACTAACATACTCCCTCTTTCTCTCTTACACACACTTACACACCCATGGGTATGCATTCCCTCACACACTCACAAGCACATACTTTACACATCTGTCTATATTCACACAAATACGCAAAATTTCAATCTTTCACATGCTCAACTGGAGGTGTACAAGCATGCACAAAGATATACTATAAACATTACTGTCTCTTATATCAACAGTTTGACATAATATGCACACGTAGATACTCATAGTAAACATGCATGTTTACATAAGCTAAAGAGGGGAGACTATGTGGTTACTTGGTTTGCTAGAAATAGTAAGCTAATCTCCCTCAAATTATACACTATCACCCATGAAAAAAGAAGAAAGAATTCACAGGATAATGTGTTCCTATAAACACACTGCCTGAATTTTGAGACGGGATGGTCATAGCTGGACTACTTTTGATTATAGGACTCTGTGATGAGAATTATCCTGGGGCTAAACAACAACATCACCTATGTACACACACACACACACACACACATGGTATATAGCGTTTACACCTGGTTTATTTAATTCTATTTGGAAAAATATAAATAATAAGTACACTGTTTTAAAAACACTACATGTATATATACACACATCACATTCCACATGTATGCACATACACACACTGACAGTTTTGCATACAAATTGATGTATACATACTCAATCTTGCACACAAACATATACACAGAAGCCTATTCGTTAACACATGTATACACACATGGACACAACATGAAATACACCTGCACATATACAGCAGCTGATGCATGTAAACTGCTGCAAACATAAGCATGTATGCAGGTAAATAAGTACACACACACACACACACACACGTATATATACACATACATACACAAAAAACCACGCCCGCCTTCATACACAGATGCACAACAACATATGCGCACAGACACACGGTTTTACTACACTCTTATACATGAAAAGTCACAGTTAAACCTCATGCATGTGTAAGAATCTATTCAAGCCGTGTGTACAGACATTGCAGAAGAATGGTAAAGGGTGAGGTGGCAGTGGGGAGAGGAAGATAGATTAAGAGAGACAGCAGCACATGATTCTGCATGCATGCACTCAAATCTCCTTATGAGTTATCGTGCATATGCAAACACTTGCATGCATACATGTCACAACAAGTGAATGTAACATATAATAATAATAATAATAATAATAATAATAATAATAATAAAAGTTGGAGTGGAGTCATGGAAGGGAAACGGTGATAGGCTGGCATACGTCCACTGTATGCATGGCAAATTAAGCGAACATATGCATGTCATGAGACACAACTGCCGCCACTGCTTCTGCTACTGCAACTGCACTGGCTAATGCAGCGATTACAACTGCTGCAGTTACCATCTAATTTTCAGTTCTAAATTTAATTAAATATCCCCTCCACCCCACTTTTCCGCAGCCTTGATATCACCTCCTTCTCTAATGTCTTCACTGAACCAGACACTCTCTACTCATGGCGTAGAATTCAGGTTTGAAAGTTGCAGCCAAATATTTACAATTCCTTATTCCAAGATAGTATATAGTAATGTGTGTGTGTGGGTGACATGATTTATGATGCTGCTGTTACTCAAACAATAACTACATTATCCCTTACTACTAATATTCTTAGATCTTTATCCTCCCCCCCCCCATAACTTGACTCGGAATCAGTTAGTCTGATCTGAAAGTAAGTAAATGAATCTGTCTCAGATACATTGATCGATATTCCGATGTCTGATCATTTATTATTTTATTTATTTCTGTCATTTGACAGCGGCCATGCTGGAACAGTACCTTTAGTCAAGCAAATCAACCCCAGGACTGTTCAGATTTAGCCTCTCACACCCACCCTACAATGTCATTCTGAAAATAAGCAATGACATCATCAAAATCTCAAAGCTACAAGATTGGAAACAAGCATTACATCTGACAGAGCAATCCGAATGCTAGCAACCACCCCAGGACAGATGTAATTTAAAGTCAAACTTGATAGGATTTGAATTCAAAACCTGGTAAATTGGAACAAATACCACAAGGCATTTTGTCTGATTTTGCCCTAACTTTTCTGTCAATTTAACTGTAAATCAAAAGCTAAAAGCTCTAATTCTTTTGGAGTGTACATTATTTACTGTTTAGATTTAAGACAGGCAGACGTGAATATTAATGGCAAATGTCTTCTACGGCCCTCTGGGGTTATTTAGTACCACATTTGATGGCGTAAAAGACACATGGGTATATTAGATGTACCCTAATTTCAGACAAAGCATTTCAAAAACAATTAGCTTATGAGAGGCCCAATTCTGTACATAGGGCCCAAGGCAATTGTTTTGTAAGATTTATTTTCCGTATTTTTTTTTTTGAGAAATAGTTTGACTTACATTGTTATAAAAACAGTGAGTGCTGTTAAGTGTGTGATTGACAAAATCTTTATAGGCACAGGAGTGGCTGTGTGGTAAGTAGCTTGCTTACCAACCACATGGTTCCGGGTTCAGTCCCACTTCGTGGCACCTTGGGCAAGTGTCTTCTACTATAGCCTCGGGCCGACCAAAGCCTTGTGAGTGGATTTGGTAGACGGAAACTGAAAGAAGCCCGTCGAATATATGTATATGTATATATGTGTGTTTGTGTGTCTGTGTTTGTCCCCCCAACATCGCTTGACAACCGATGCTGGTGTGTTCACGTCCCCGTAACTTAGCGGTTCGGCAAAAGAGACCAATAGAATAAGTACTAGGCTTACAAAGAACAAGTCCTGGGGTCGATTTGCTTGACTAAAGGCAGTGCTCCAGCATGGCCACAGTCAAATGACTGGAACAAGGTAAAGAGTAAAGAGAGACATAATGCTAGTTGCAGTGCAGATATTATTGCCAGAGCATCTAGAATATCTATTTTTCCCCTGATGCAAACTGGGTTTATGATATTACTTTTTTTTTTTTTAATGTAGAACACTTCTGGTTCTTTGATGATAATACTTTGATCAAATAGAATCTTTGACACAACAACAAGGAATAACAAAGCAAATCTTTGCAATATTCATAAGCCACTACAACTGCTACAGCTGCTGATCTGATGTCCTGCTAAATAAGCTATATTAAGATTATCAAACTCTACAGCTAACTCGCCAACATAACATGTCATCTCTTTGTCTCTTCTACTATGACTACAACAGATCACGTTCTTCTGAACAGGCAAGTTACACACACACACACACACACACACACACATACATCTCCACCATCATCATGTTTAAAGCCCTCTCACTTTGTCTTTCTCTCGCCATCCATACTATCAGACTCTTGGAATCGCACCCACGATGTGCAATTATGAATGCCACACGCTAACCACTAGGCCATGCACCCTGACGCTCATGAAAAATTTAACAAAAAAAACCCACAGTTCTATATTTAAGAGATGAGGAATTATGTGCATTATTTACATTATTTACATTTGACGGCTATTTGTCCTCATCTTGTTTGTTGTTAACACAATGTTTCGGCTGATATACCCTCCAGCCTTCATCAGGTGTCTTGAGGAAATTTCAAACATGGGTTCTCATTCCTAAGGTATTTTTCGATATTATTATTATTCACAGGCATATGGCATAGTGGTTAAGAGCGCGGGCTAATAACCCCAAAATTCCAAGTTCGATTCCCGGCAGTAACCTGAATAATAATAATAATAATAACATCGAAAAATACCTTAGGAATGAGAACCCATGTTCAAAATGTCCCCAAGACACCTGATGAAGGCTGGAGGGTATATCAGCCAAAACATTGTGTTAACAAACAAGATGAGGACAAATATCCATCAAATGTAAATAATGTAAAACAAAAAACAAATACTTATGTAGATTATGAAGGCGCATGGCTCAGTGGTTAGGGCGTTGAGCTTATGATCATGAGGTTGCGAGTTCGATTCCCGGACCAGGCTGCATGTTGAGTTCTTGAGCAAGACACTTTATTTCATATTGCTCCAGTTCACTCATCTGTAGAAATGAATTGCTACATCACTGGTACCAAGTTGTATCAACCTTTGCCTTTCCCTTGGATAACATCAGTGGTGTGGAGAGGGGAGTCTGGTATGCATGGGCGACTGCTGGCCTTCCATAAACAACCTTGCCTGGACTTGTGCCTCGGAGGGTAACTTTCTCGGTGCCATCCCATGGTCCTTCATGACCAAAGAGGGTCACTTATGCAGATTATATTTTACTGTACTACTTATTCCTATAAATCCTACCATATCAACAGAATAGCCACCACAAGTCTACATCTGCCCACATTAGCTTACACATTTCAGGGGACGGCTGGTTGCATACACACACATGAGCTTCACAAATTGTTTTGACTGTTGATCTCATCTTATCCAAACTGGTCAAAGGTTGGTGAACACTTAGATGATCTTTTAATCCCAAGGCCAAACTCTGCCTAGTATAACATAATATTTCATTTTGTCATCAGACACGTAACAGATGTTAGAGCAGGTTATGACTAAAAATATTAAACCTTACTTAGCCATAACACAGATGCACTCTTGGAGGGATTGGGGGAGGGGAGGAGGCCCAGTCATTGAAGGAAGAGTTATGAGACATGATAAAACACAATAAGCATGTTGAACAAAATTTTACACTTGCACACACACACACATGTAACCTACAACTAGAATTTTAAAAAAAGCAAATTTCCAGACATTTCGGTGGTGATCTGCTCTGAATTTTGGACCACAATAGAATTGCCATTACTGGTAATCATCATCATTACTTCAAATTCTGCCGGGGTCAACTTTGCTTTTCATCCTTTCATGGTTTATAAAATAAGTACCAGTTAAGTGCTGGAGGCTGGTGTAATCAATTTACCCCTTCCTTTGAAATTGCTGGCCTTGTGCCAAAATTTGTAACCATTATTTAACCCTTTTTGGTACCAACCTGCCTAAAACTGCTTCTGGTTCTGTAATACAAATGTCTTGTTTTCATAAGTTCTGAATTAAAATCTTCCACCAAACCTTAGTCACAACTTATGTTCCTAACACCAACTTAATGATAACTAAGTTATTTTACTAAATTCTTTGCTATATTTAAAATTAATTGAAAGAAACACGGAACATCTCAACAGAAATATGGTAACAAAATGGTTAATGTCTGCTTTCCATGCTGGCATGGGACTGACAGTTTGACAAGATCCATTGACCTGCAGAACTGCGTTGAGCTTCAATTACAACTTTTTCATCATTTCTATAACTGGATGCACTTCCTACCCCCAACCACTTCTTAGAGTGTGTACTAGGTGCTATTTTCTTTTTGCTACTGGCACTGGTGAGGTTGTCAAATGACTTGCAAGACAAGAAAGGAACGAGAGAAAGGAAAAACTTCCTCAACTAAATGGAGGAGGGGTATAATAAATTTTATGACTAATTATCGTTTAACGCCCGTTGTCCATGGGTTGGACAGTTTGATCAAGGCTGGTAAGCTGAGGGGATGCACTAGACTCCACTCTGATCTGGCATGGTTTCAACGGCTGGATGCCCTTCCTAATGCCAACCACTCCGAGAGTGTAAAACTCCTTTTAAAAAGGATTCACTTAAAATCTCAGATTTCATTTCATTCCTTTCAGTGTCTAAACAAAATTGAACGAGGGCAATGTCCTTAATATGAATCTTGTTTTCAAGAGCTTCAAATCTGACATAATAGCAAACAATTACGTGTGACAGAATGTTTGAAAAGCTTGTCTGTGTTTGCCCCACCCCCAACATCGCTTGACAACCGATGCTGGTGTGTTTACGTCCCCATAACTTAGTGGTTCAGCAAAGAGACCGATAAAATAAGTACTAGGCTTCCAAAGAATAAGTCCTGGGGTCGATTTGCTCGACTAAAGGCGGTGCTCCAGCATGGCCACAGTCAAATGACTGAAACAAGTAGAAGAGTAAAAGAGAGAGTAGAATATGTCGACATATTTTTCTTTTATATGTATGTACAGACATGCATAGAATTTACATATGATTTGCATATGAATATATTAGCATATGAATAATCTGCTTTAAAAAATTACTGCCTATATTTAATTTATGCATAGACATTACATACCAGCTAAAATCGTGTGTGTGCATATATAATATGTGTAACATAAATACCTTTATTTTTTTGTTTGTTACTTGTTTCAGTCATTGGACTGCAGCCATACTGGAGCACTGCCTTAAAGAATTTTTAGTCAAAGGAATCAGCTCCTGTACTTTTCTTTTTAAAGCCTGGTACTTATTTTATCTGTCTCTTTTGCTAAACTGCTAAGTTACATGGATGTAAACACACCAACACCAGTTGTCAAGTGGTGGGGTGTGTTTACATCAGACACACACAGGCCCCACACACACACACACTTATACACAATGGGTTTCTTTCAGTTTCCATCTTCCAAATCCACTCTTGACTTTTTGCTGGCACTTGTCCAAATGCCACACAGTGGAACTGAACCCAGAGCCAGGTGGTTTGAAAAGCTTATGAACCACACTGCCACATCTGCACCTATGTGTGCAATTAAATGCTTTACATGCAAACCCATTAAGTTTGTTTTTTTTTGGTTTTGATTCTTTTCTTTTTTTCTGTTATGACATCTTTATCAATACAAGAGGAAAGATTCCACCATATGTGTCAAAACGTTGCAACCATACATCAGGTGGGGGTGGGGGTTTGGCTAATATGTCATTGCAAGACAATCAGAAAGGTTCCTGTCATTGGCATTGACATGCATCATGAAATATTTCTCATGTTTGACACTTGGCACATTGTGCATAAATATGTGTGTATGCGTGTGTGCACATATAAGTATGTATATATACATGTGTGTAGATATGTATTTGTGTGTGTATGTGTGTATTAATGCATATATATGTATGCACTAATATATATGTGCATGTCCAGGGTATGACTTTAAACTGCATCTGGTAGTGGGGACTACATTCAATAGCTCCAGGGTTTTGGGGAGTGCTACCAGCACCTGTCAAACCATCCAACCCCTACCAGCATTGAAAACAGATATTAAATGATGTTGATGATATATATATATCTTCTTTTACTCTTTTACTTGTTTCAGTCATGTGACTGCAATGCTGGAGCACCACCTTAAAGGGTGTTAGTCAAAGAAATCGACCCCAGGACTTATTCTTTGTAAGCCTCGTACTTATTCTATCGGTCTCTTTTGCCAAACTAAGTTATGGAGACATAAACACACCAGCATCGATTGTCAAGCGATGGTGGGGGGACAACCACAGACACAAATATATATTTGTATATACGATGGGCTTCTTCCAGTTTTCATCTACCAAATCCACTCACAAGGCTTTGGTCAGCATGACTCTATAGTAGAAGTCACTAGCCAAAGGTGTCATGCAGTGGGACTGAACCCGGAACCATGTGGTTGGAAAGCAAGTTTCTTACCACACAGCCACACCTATGAGGAGTTTCCGTCAGGCTGACTCAGACTAATAGATATGCATTCTGAGTGTTCAATTTGGTATGCCACTAAAATTCCAGCCTGAACTACAGTTGAACATGTGATTTTGTGACTGCCTTTCTAAAGTAGCTAGAAGTAGCTTCCCCTTGAGCAACATTAAAATAGAAATGCAAAGGCAAACGGTGCATCTCACTTATATCCTTTGTAAGTATTTACCTGCTCTGCAAAATACACAAACTGCACTGCCTTTTCAAACCACTGCATCTTTACCCATGCACGTGGGGGAGGTAATGTGTGGATGTCTGAATTCTCCAGTGTGTTTGTTAAAAAAAACATCTTGATTTTTTTTTTTTTTTTTCTATTTCTTTTTCTGGCAAATGACTCAAAGCTTTGCACTAAATTTGAGTACAAGTGGTCATGTGATTAATTCTGCTGATAAATTTATATTTGTATATGTAAGACAAGGAAAAGCTTCACATTTTTCTGTTTTCCATTCTGCCATGTGTTTCTGTGTACATGTGTATGTATGTGTGTGCATATATATATATATATATATATATATATATATATATGATGGACTTTTGTTATATTTGACACACGAGGGCCAAAGAATTTTAGTTTTTTCCTCCTTTTCCTTTTTCAGGATGATCTTCATAAAAAGTGGAGGTTCGCAAAACCCTTGGACAGCCCACATAGTGGCTCATTTAAAGTGCTGATGCTTAGTGTGCAACCATTCACACTTTTTCATACTACTGATGGCTAAGGTGTCGACCAGTGTGAATGAACCTGGAACCATGTGGTTGGAAAACAATCTTCTTACCACACAGCCATGCCAGCACCTATATATATATATATGTGTGTGTATGTGTGCATACATGTGTACCTAGAATTTCGCTCATAAAGCATTTGTTGGTCCAAGACTGTATGTAGAAGACACACGAGGTGTCAAGTATTGAGATAGAAACCAAAGCCATTTGGTTATAAAGTAAGCACTGTATCCAAGACGTCATTCCTATATATGTGTGCATGTCTATATTGCATCTTACAGCAGAAACGGTTGTAAGCCAATGAAATTTGTTATGTAATTTCTTATTCCCTTGTCATTTATTGATATCTTATTGCTGCTCTATACTCAATGTTTTTTTTCCTAAAGCATATTGAATTCTAACATCAGGTTATTAGTATCCCTATGCCTAAGCAAAACAATAAAAATGTATGTATGTATGTAATGTGTGTAAGTATTTATGTACATATGTAATGTGTATATGTAATGTATGTATGTATGTAGACAAATCTAGACAGATATAGATATGAAACAAAATTTGACCCACTCACAAGTTATATGAATGCTAGAGGTCAGAGAGGTCAACAGTACATCTGGTTGTGATGAAAAGGGAGAAAACAAAGGAATGAAAGACAATTGAAGGTAAGTGGGATACAGGGAGAGGTGGAGGGGGGATTGACATGAAAAGAAAGGGGGTGATTAAGACAAGTGGAGGAAAGTAGAGTTCTGTGTGTGGAGTATTGATGGTGCTAGTGGGACTTGGTGGCAGTGGCGTATTGGTAGTGGTGGTGGTGGTGGTGGTGAGCACTCATTTAGCTGCAGATGTTTACAGAGTATGACAGTAGCAACTTCCCCCCCCCCCCGAAGTCCTACATTTGGTGACATCATACACAGGCCTACCATTTCTGTTATTTCACCCCCCCCTCCATCTCCATTGATCTTTTTCTCTCACACACACACACACATATGACAAGGTAAAAATAATGGCCATTACATATTTTCCCTTTTATCGAAGTAAATTTGGCCTACAGGCGTTTCCAGCAGTCATTTTAGACACCGTTAGGTTTACTCAATTGGTCTATTCATCAGTTGAGAAAAATTGAACCTTGGACCCTGCCACAAGAATACTTTATTGTTAACCTGGTGTGCCAACAGAGAACTTATGAAGTATTTTACCCAGATTGATAATCCCTCACTAATAGTTATATCATCATTCGTTTAACGTCTGCCTTCCTTGCTAGCATGGGTGGGAAGGTTTCACAAGAACCAGCTAGGCCGAAGCCTGCATTAAACTTCTGTGATTTTTGGCAAGACAGAAGTTTGGTGCAGGCTTCGGCCTAGCTGGGCTCTTGTGAAACAGTCCCACCCATGCTAGCATGACATATATGGCCTAGTGGTTAGCCATGTTGCACTCATGATCGCTAGATCATGGGTTCGATTCCTGACCAAGGCAGTGCATTGTATTCTTAAGC
Source organism: Octopus bimaculoides (assembly GCF_046866305.1). Classification (NCBI taxonomy): domain Eukaryota; kingdom Metazoa; phylum Mollusca; class Cephalopoda; order Octopoda; family Octopodidae; genus Octopus; species Octopus bimaculoides. The sequence goes on along the minus strand of NC_142934.1, from coordinate 6,528,570 downwards.
AAAACACTTCATTTCGCATTGCTCTGTGGGTGAGAGAATGACAGAATTGTTGGTGTGGCAGCAGAAATACTTTATGGTACATCTTTTGAGTTCAAATCCCACATGCCTAGAAAAGGCTATGGGAAACCATTCCAGTATTCATTTCAAGTCTACTCATTGATCGGATCAACTGGAATACTTATGTCACATTCTCACAAGTTGGGGAAGGTGGCAAACATCAATAATGATGTATGGTAATGAACCTAACTCTCACAACTTCAACCGAAAATTGTTTGACTTATGAGAACAAATGCGAAATTTGACAGACACTGAAATGCTAGTTTCTCAGTCACCACCCACAAAATAATCTTTTAGCTAATATTTATTTTTCTCTACTTACATCATTAACAGCTATCCCCACCATATTGCTAACAGGATCAGCCTACAGAACATCTTATTAGCATCTTTCTCAGTCCTCTGTTATCTTGTCTGTAAGGCCCTAAGTCCTCCTCGACGATTCGTCGTATATCTTCGCTACTTTTCTGCTAGTCGACACATGGTACTTTTTCACCTTGTAGGGGGTCGTCTGTTTGCATTACATGTCTGACCCAGTGCAGCTCACTCGTATTGTCGCATCAGCAAATGACTTCAACATGCGGCTGTTTCCCCCCCCCCCCCCAACCCTGCTGTGATTGACCTTTCATCTAAGTTAACACTACATCAAATTTCTGCATATGGTAACATATTTACTTTTTATTTCAGAAGTTTGAACTGGAGAAGCAGCACTCATTGCATTTTCAAGAACCTTGGTGTAAATGATGTGAACCATATCTGATGGCATATGACACCTTCCCCCCCCCCCAAAATGTCTCAATGAAAATTCATCACAGGAATTATATATGTTATGTCTGTCCTTCCATACACTTTATGACACTAAAAACTATTTCTTCATGACTATGCACTAAAACATCTATCTCTGACCATCCATACTTTTAATCTCTCAACTGGCACAAAGCCACCCCACCCCCCTCAATATTACTTCCTTCCTCCCAGGTGAGGGGTTTTTGTCTTGCAAGGTACTTGGTAACCCTCTTGGTGCTGGTGCCACATAAAAAAAGCACCCATGCTGGTGCCACATAAAAGGCACCCATCTGGTGCCACATAAAAAGGCACCCATGCTGGGGTCACATAAAATGCACCCATGATGGTGCCACATAAAAGGCACCCATGCTGGAGCCACATAAAAAGCACTCAGTACACTTTGTTAAGTGGTCAGCATTAGGGAAGACATCCAGCTGTAGAAACCCTGCAAAAAAACAGACAATGGCTCCCAGCCTTGCCATCTCCTGTCAAGCCATCCATTTGATGCCAGCATGGAAAACAGACATGGAATGGTGAGGATAATGATGAAATTGGGGTGCATCCAATAAAACCGTGCAGTTTTCATGTACCAAATTTACTGACAAAGCATTGGTCACCCCAAGGCCGTAATGGTTGCAGAGCAAACATCTTAGCCACACAAGTGCCATAGATATTCTCCTCCATGACTATTGCAAATGTGTACACGTTTTGCTACCCATGAAAATAATCTGGTATCTTCAAAATTTTTATCTATATATGTAGGATTAATAAATCAATAATTATTTATCTCAGCTAATTGCAATGATTAAAGTCAATTGCTTTACTTTTACTAATTGGTTAGAGCCATCAATGGATTATTATTAATTAGTTGAACAGACTTCAGAAATATGTCTTTCATCAAAACTACAGGTCAACAAAATTATTCATTATGCTCCTGTAACAATGCTTGTACTTCATTCAGTAACAGGTTGTGCACTTTCTTATGGTACTTACTCATAGCTAGATAGACTTAGCCCACATCAACTATAAGCTATGAACCATCAATCCTTTTTTACTTTATATAAGACATTCGAGCGAGGTCATTGCCAGTGCCGCTGGACTAGCTCCTGTGCAGGTGGCACGTAAAAAACACCATTTTGAGCATCGCCGTTGCCAGTACCGCCTGATTGGCCTTCGTGCCGGTGGCACGTAAAAGCACCCACTACACTCTTGGAGTAGTTGGCATTAGGAAGGGCATCCAGCTGTAGAAACTCTGCCAAATCAGATTGGAGCCTGGTGTAGCCATCCGGTTCACCAGTCCTCAGTTAAATTGTCTAACTCATGCGAGCATGGAAAGCAGACGTTAAACAATGATGAAGACTTAGGCACCTTAGCTGTCTATAATTATATGAGGGTCTTAATAATATTCTTTTCTGCTCTAGGTACAAGGCCTGAAAATTGGGGTGGGGGGGGCCAATCTATTAGATGGACACCAGTACGCAACTGGTACTGAATTTATCAACCCTGAAAGGATGAAAGGCAAAGTCAACCTCAGCAGAATTTGAACTCAGAACATCACAACATCGTTTCATTTTCATTTTCCTGTAAATTTGAGGATATTTTGCGTTTGTGCAGGAAATCAATATTAATGACTGTCTGTTAGCATCTTGTCTTTGGTAACTCAGAAACAGACCAGGCAAGTGGAACTGACATAATTGCTGATCATCGATTGCTAAAAGAATTGGCAACTAAAGCATCCCGTGACTTCAGATTGATTTCGAAATATTCACTTGACTATTTATCAGTGCTTGTAGGGTTGTGAATGAGCAACAATCCAATGACTGAAAGAAACAAAAGGTTAACGGATAAGATGCGACCCCGAAAATCATAATCAAGTTCCAATTCCGAAGTTGGCGTAAATAACAATTTCCACTTTGATGTCTTTTATAAATCTTGAACATTACTTTTATATAGGAAATTATTATAATCAATGATGCTATTATTTTCAGGAATCTCCAGAGAGTTCCAAGCACACCAACACCCAACCAGGTTTCGATTCCCATTTCATTTCACTGACATTCTGAGAACCAACATGGTCACTCAACTTGCTAGAAATAACTATCTCATTCGTTCAAGTTACACCCTACCATGTTTGCAAAGAAGTTCCATAAAGATGTCCTGCATTCTTGAGACACAGGTAAAAAAAAACACTGGATGGTCATGGCCAGAATACCTTTGATCTTAGGTCTACTCAATTAGAGCTGACCAGGGGCTAAATGACAATAACAGCTGACACTGCAAATGGGAAGGCATGAAAGATACAGCATCTCACTTTAGATTCCCTTTTTAAAAAAAAGGGGGAATAGGAAATGCTAAGGAATGCAGAACAACAGAAGGTCTTTAGCCCTTTAGTGTTTGCATTATTCTGCCAAAATTAATGCTTTTTTATCCACATTGTTTTGAAGTAATCATGCATTATCTTGTAGCTATGAGATTTTGATGAGGTAGCTGTTAATTTTTAAAATGATATTGTAGGGTTGGTGTGAGAGACCAGATCTGGCCAGTTTGAACATAAAACAGGCAGAATACTTTTGGCTGGATATGGCCGGTTTAAATGCTAAAGGGTTAGAGAAGCTCTCCTTACACTCAAAGGGGCCAGGCCACACCCAGGTCATGATCTGGATACCCTTCTGTGCTGTTGTCTGCATTGCAACTTTCCTGGATGGTTAAGGTACCCCAAGGCCCAGGTATCTCATTTAAGGTGATTGGCTGACAAAAATGGTAGGTTGTTACATCACTTGAATCCAAGGTGAGCAATTTGGTTTTACATCTTCTAAATAAAACTAAGTTCTGTTAGTTGTCACCCACCACTTACAGATTCATGTAATTGTGCTGAGGAAATAGATATCTCCCTTATGTTAATGGTCATAACCAATAGGCACCACATGTGTCATTATTGTTGGTTGTCATATAGCCCCAGGTCAGTCCTGGTTGAGCAGACCAACAAATTAAAAGGTTTCACGTCATGACCATCTCTCCATTTTCACATTGCCTATTGTTTCTTTTTTTTTTTTAAATAGAATGTGATTTAAGAGAGATTTGGTTATTATTTCTAGTTCTTGTTGCTGGTTACGAAGGAGGAGAAAGCAAAACGCTGATTTCTATGGAGGTCTGAAGAGCCACTACATTTCTGTCCCATGTTCAAATACCAATGTTTATCCCCTCAGGTAAGATAACAGCAGCATTTTACATCAGCTTTCTTATACTAACATAGGGTGAAAGGTTCAACAAGGTTTAATATGTGTTGCTCCAATGTCACAGGTTTCTACAGATGGATGCTCTTCCTGTCACCAACTCACACCTGTTTCCAAACAAAATAATATTTTCCCTAGCCTATCAAACAACCAACGGCCCAGACATGTTTTCACAGATAATTGTAAACAAATGACACCGTTTGTATAAAATGGCAACTTTTTGTTTACAGTCAGCATACACATATCAAAACAATGGGAATATATACTCATGCCTGCACACACACATATGGGCTTCTTCCAGTTTCCATCTACCAAATTTCACTCCCAAAGTATTGGTGAACTTACTGCTACAGTGCAAAACACCAGCCAGCAGTGTTTACACAGTGAGAATGTAACCTCAGCCATGCGGCTATATGAACTCCGAGTTCTCTTCCAACCTGATTCACTACCAGAATTAGTCCTCACAGGTTTTAAGGTTTTAGGCTCAAAGTTGTCCTTTTAATCTGACTGTCTTCTAAGGCTGCTAAACCCAGACCGTCTTCCCATTTAAACACCTGATACATCTGTGTGTGTGTGTACTCGTTTACTCTTTTACTTGTTTCAGTCATTTGACTGCGGCCATGCTGGAGCACCGCCTTGAGTTGAGCAAATCGACCCCGGGACTTATTCTTTGTAAGCCGAGTACTTATCCTGTCGGTTCCCTTTTGCCGAACCGCTAAGTATCGGGGACATAAACACATCAGCATCGGTTGTCAAGCAATGCTAGGGGGACAAACACAGACACACAAACACATACATATATATATATATATATATATATATATATATATATATACACATATATACTACGGGCTTCCTTCAGTTTCCATCTACCAAATCCACTCACAAGGCTTTGGTCGGCCCGAGGCGAAAGTAGAAGACACTTTCCCAAGGTGCCACGCAGTGGGACTATATTGATGTCTATCATAGCACTATCTCTTAGAAACATGTATGGTGGTACTCCAGCATGGGCGCATAGACAAACTTCCAAGAATCATTAATGTTCCTAAATGTGTTTTAACATAACCTGCTCGGCGCTTCGTTTTGTGATACTGTATAAAGCCAGTCCCTCACGCAGTGTGTAGCGCTTACATAATTTATGCCCGGTATTAAAAAAAACAACATGCATAACATGTGATATAATTTTAAATTTTTTCCGACTGAACAACATGCGAACCACTCCCATAAACATGACAAGAAAACTGGGGCTCGAACGACTACAAAGGATGTATGTCTGTCTGTTTGTCTGTCTACCCCAAGACGACCCGACATCACTGCGGCAAAGCGCTTGGAAACGCAGGTCTCTCGGGAACGAACTGCAACAAAACCAACATCGTAGTGGTTGCTGAGCAGCCAGTGCAGTTTACTACTTGAATATCAAATCAACGAACGAAATAACAGTCAGATCTCCTCCAAATCACATTCTATCTTTAAAACAACAGGAAGGTCACGGCTGGAGCACCTTCGGTCACATGTTTGTTCAGCCAGAGCTGATCTGAGCTAAGCAAATTACTTGGTTATTTCTTCCTCAGCTTCATATATATATATATATATATATATATATATATATATATATATATATATATATATATATATATATATATATACATACATACATACATACATACATACATACATACACACGTGTAGGGGCAATCCTTCGGTATTGGTACACGACGTCGTCCATCCGCGTAATCTTCCCTTATGTCATAGGTAATGGGTGAATGAGGTTGTCTGCTCATACTGACACGCTGCAGACCAATACCGAAGGATCGCCACATGTATGTATATCCGCTCACTTGCCCCTTCTTCCAAACGGACCAGTGAAATAATGACTACGTTTGTAGCCCGACCCGCTAGAAATCGCAGCCAGTTAATACTCTCAAATGTCACACTGCTATCTTTTATGCAAAAGATTTATGTCTGCAGGAAAAAAACGAGCAGATTATAGAGAGAAAGTCTTTTCATCGTGGGTCATTCTTCGATCAGGTTGGCCTTGAGTTAAACAACAACAGAAAGTTCCAATAGAAATCACTCCAGTAACCTCTATGTTATAGAATCAATTACTGCTTACTGCTGAGAAAGATGAGACAACAGTTGCTAGAAATAGCAGTCAAATCTCCACCACTTCTAGCTATCTTTAAAAGGGGGTGAAAGACGCGACAAAGCGGTAGTTTGTCTGGCTTGAAATAGCAGCTATTTAGCTTCGCCACTCCCAACCACCTTAAAAAAAGGGAATGAAAGAAAGACGAGACAAAGCGACTGCCTATCCTGCTAGAAATAGAAGCCAAATCTTCACTGCCAACCATCTTTAAAAGGGGGCAGTGCGATAATGTAGTGTTAGATTCTTGCAAAAAAAAGTGATGGTCACGGTTGAGTTGGAAAAGCTTTTTCATCATTGGTCAGTTTGGAAAAGGGTTGGTTTAGGACTAAGTAATAAACACGTGCAGGGTCACTTTGACGGAAAATGTCGATTGGGAAGTTCGCGATCGATAATATAATAAAAAAAAAAAACAGTCCCGGAACTACACGTAAGCTTTTAAATACATTGACGCTCACACATACACATACGCGCGCGCACATGCACGCACATACACACACACACACGTGCACTTAAAAGCGAGTCATGTGGCTGGCTGCGATCGCAATTTTTTTATATGTATCGATGAAAGGAAATACGAGACACACCTCCGACGTCACCACCACCACCACCATCAAGACACGCCATTCAGTCAGTGTTCGCCGCACTCTCTCTCTCTCTCTTAGAATATGATGATGTCAAACGGGTTCGCTTGGTATGTTACATAGACGAGTGTTTTGTCCGCGGTCTGATAGAGATGGTGGTGATGGTGTCTTTATAGCAGAAAGTGATATACATTATTAGTAATAGTAGTAGTAGTAGTAGTAGTAATCGTCGTCGTCATTGTAGTAGTAATTACAGCAAGCGCTGCCATGACGACGGTGGCGGCCTTCTGTAGCCTCCATCTTGATTTCGCAAGCCACACACGTGCGTTAGTATATGCACTTTCACTTTGTTTGGACGGAGAGAAAAGAGCGGGAAAAAAAAACAAGCTAAAGGCTATCATTTTATTTCTTTAGTGATTTTTGTAGTTAATACTATTGTATGTTATTAATTTATTCATTTATTTGCTTTCTTTAATAATATAAACGGTGTGTACTTCGTGTGCCATAATCACGTCTCCTTGCATTCTCACAGAGACCATGTGATTGGGATTCTATCTTTAAGAGAAAAGGCCTAAACATGAGCCTCCCTCGTTCTTGTTTTTTCACTTGCTCCGCAACCATATTTTATTTTTCATTTGCGTTACATTTATATTCTTTTCAAAAATCGGCGGCAGACCTGAACTGAAAATATAACTTAAAAGTATAAGGGGAAAAAATTATATTCAGGTTACACTGCGGCACACCTAGCATCGTCTTGTGGACACACCAGTGTCCCGCGGCACACCGGCTGCGGAGCACTGCTCTAAATCACAGCTATTGTACGTTCGTACATATGTACATCCATCCATTTCTGCCAGATATGAACTCAATTCTGTGAAATTGTTAGGTGTTTGTTTCGGCTCATCGGAAAAGGGATTATGTTTTTGATAAATTCAAAACGAATGACGAGCCTCTATGCTAAACGAACGGGCTTTTTGATTTGCGTTTTTACGACAAGTTTCTTTCAGTTTCTGTCAACCAAATCCACTCACAAAGCTTTGGTCAACCCAAGGCCATAGTAAAAAACACTTACCGAAGATGCCACGCAGTGGGACTGAACCCAGGACCATGTGGTTGGTAAGCGAGCTACTTAACCACACAGTCACTCCTGCGCCTACATATATATGGATTGATTTTGTTCCATTTTTCTTTTCTTCTAGGTTTCCTCGTTTTGTTTATTCTCCTCGCAATGTTGGAACATTTTGTCGTATTGCGCACGTTTTCTTGTGCAAGCCTTGGCGCTGTTATCATCGTCGTTCGCCGGAGACGCTGTAACTTTGCACCACGTGCGTTTGCATAGAAAATGTTATGTCGTCTGCCTTTGTACATGTGTACTACTATATATATATACGTGTAAACACGTATATATACACACGCGCATGAGCTTACTGGTGACTGAGCAGAGCTATAATCGAATGTGTGCACACCATGACCTCTCATTCTGCTCCAGGTACATTGCCTATCTAAAACTATCCAATTTGTCCCTCACTTTTGAATAGTGTAGGGCAGTGGTTCCCCTACTTTTTCACTACCAAGGACACATACACACACATATATTTACATATTTTGAGGATCTTTGGGGTTTGACGGGCAACATTTTTTATGTAGTGTTTTTGGTACCGAAACACTTTCAAACTTCGTATACTTGTATATTTTGGGATCTTTGGGGTTTGACGGGCAGTGACTCCCAGTACTATCTTGGCGGATCACATGTTGGGAACCTCTGGTGTAGGGTGTCGTTTGAGGGAGATTTGGTGGTAAATTTTCAGATTAACACCCGCACGATTTTCACTAGGGTGTTAGGGTTAGGGTTTTATGGTTAGGGAATTCCGTCCCTAAACCAGAACCTTAACCCTAACCCTGGCTGCCATAAAGAGTGGAGGTTAGATAACTATGGTAGTGAAGATCGTTGTGCATTATTTGTAATTTCGTAAACACAACGGGGCCATAAGTGCGTCACCCCGACCACTAGCTGTTACTGGGATGTAAACCTACCGACACCGGTTGTCAAGCGGCAGTCAGACCACACACGTGTATATATGCATCTGTGCATGCGACGGACTTCTTTCAGTACCCGCCTATCAAATCCACTTGGTCACCCCGAGGCTATAGTGGAAGACACTTGCCCAAGGTGTCACACAGTGGGGTTGATCTCTGGAACTATGTGGGTGGGAAGCAAATTTCTTACACGATTGCACCAAAGATAATTTTTTTTTTTTTTAATATTATGCCTGGCAATTTTTCATTTTATTCAAAAAGAAAACAAAATTCATTTTACAAATTTCAGAAGAAAAGGGTGAAATAATCCGAAAAATAATTTTGTTCAACAAACTGTAATCAACATCATTAAAATATATAAGGAAACAAAGTCGAAGTGCATGAATCATTTACCCCCCCCCCCCCCTCCACATTGTTTCCATGTTTAATTCTGATATAAATGTAATCTACATCATCTCAGAGATATTTGTTGAAAATTTCATGAAAAAAAATATCCATTTTTCAGAAAGTTACGTCGAAACAAAATAATGTGTGGGGGTACATTTAGGTAATTGTGCCGCAAGGGTTATTCGTTAATGAAAACTGAAGCTATTTATGACGATGATGATGATGGATTTCACTGTGCAGAGTACATGTATGTACGACTACAATGAAAAATAAACGTTGCTTTTGTGTTCATTCGGTGGGGTTGTTTCAAGTAATGTCTCGTCTTAATCTCTCTCCCACGCACACATTCACACAAACCGCCAGACAAGTATCCCCCACATAAACCCCTAACGCAGACCTCTCTCTCTCACTCACTTACTCACCCTTGCCCTCATATATACACACACTTGCAATGGTGTGTATATATATATATATATATATATATATATATATATATATACACACAAAAAATACGCAAACACAAGCAAATAAAACATTTATAAAGCTACCACGTATACAGTTTTATTCCAAATTTCGTTGATAATCCATCTCATCTTGCTCTTCTCCCCTCTCAAATACTAATCTAAATCCAATAAAACAACCAAGTTAATACTCAAATATCGATAATACCACCAATTCAAACCGACCCCTGCCCTTTTTTTTTTTTTTTTACATTGCTACTTGGGCAAAACAAGACATTTTTAATATAAACACAAAGTCTCGTGTTTATTTCTGGAGAGGAGAACCAGCATTTCTCGAATATTTTTAACGCAATTAAGTGAAGCAAATCAGCTTTTAACCTGAGAACGAAATAAGCGTTACCAGAGCTTAAAACAAAGTCTTATGACTAATTACATACATCATTATATCGTGTATATATATATATATATATAGATAGATAGATATAGATATATATATATATTTATTTATTTATTACGCGCGCGCGCATTAGTGTATATAGTATGTGTATTGTATTAATATATAGTATACGTATCCTTTATTATATATAATTCTCACACACACGTGTATATTTATATATAGATATAATATGCATACACACACACACACATATATATATATATATATATTATAATATATGCATACACGTAAATATATAATATCGATTTACACAATACTTTTTGATACATTCATAAACACTCACACACAAGCACATGCTAAAAGCAAGCGCGAGTACACGCACACACACACATACACACACGTTTCTTATAGTATGATGCAATAGTTTGAACATAAATAACTACTACTACTACTACTGCTGCTACTACTATCACTTTCAACTGGGTGATTCATTGGCTGTCACAACTTCAACTCAATGATCTCTCTCTCTCTCTCGCAAGAATGGACGGATGTGGTTAGTGGTGGCGGACGCTGGTGGGGCATTGATGTTGGCGCGGACGACGACGATTGCCAGCGCTTGGTGGTGGTGTGTGTGAGTGAGGGCAGACGCATCGATAATGTTGCTTTGATGTCGGTGGTGGTAGTGATGAGTGAGTGAACGAGTGTAGGTTGTGAAATAAGTGTGAGGGAAGGTGGATGTACGTCACTTGGATAAAAGAATCACCCACTTTAAGAGAAACGCGATCCGAGTCCAATTATCATCATCATCATGGGGTAGAGAAAGTATTGTTTAAATCAAACACACCTATTTGAATGGAATTCGTTCTCAGTCGTGACCCGTTTGCCCATCCCCGTGCTTTGATTCGATTTCTTTTTTTTCTCTCTTTACCTTCTTTTACCTGTTTCAAGTATTTAGACTGCGGTCACGCTGGAGCACCACCTTGAAAGGTTTTTTTAAAGTCAAACATACAATCAACCCGAGTGTTGGTGGGTCCTAGCCTTAGTCTGTTGTTGCCGAACCGCTAAGTGATGTGGCCCAGAGCCGGATCAAACCGAGCCTGACACCATGTGACTTGGATGCACAAAAACAATCCTGTGCCCCTATCTCGAATTGCTCCCCCCCCCACTCTTTAAAGAGTTTAGCTGTTATTTCATTTCTAAAAAGCATGTTGATATTGAGTAATAACGAAAGAGGATATTGAGTAATAATGAAAGGGGATGTTAAATGCAATTTATTTGAACGGTTAATAAAAATATATTTGACTGCGGTCATACTGGAGCACCGCCTTTCAGTCGAACAAATCGACCCCTGGACTTACTCTTTGTAAGCCTAGTACTTATTCTATCGATCCCTTTTGACGAACTGCTAATGCCAGCATCGGTCGTTAAGCGATGATGGGGTACAAACACATATATATATATATACGACGGGCTTCTTTCAGTTTCCGTCTCCCAAATCCACTCACAAGGCTTTGGTCGGCCCCGAGGCTATAGTAGAAGACACTTGCCCAAGGTATCACGCAGTGGGATTGAACCCAGAATTATGTGGTTGGGAAAGCAAGCTTCTTACCACGCTGCGCCTATGCTCACGGCCACTCTGTATGAAGGTGTTTTCTTGCTGAGTAAAACAAAAACAAACAAAAAATATTAAATTAAAAAATATTTCATCAACAATTTTATCATTTACATCCCTGATAATGTAACGCTGCAAAACTACACAAAATAATATATTCATTATACTTAAAAAATTATGAGGGGGGAAAAAAAACCCAAGCTAAGTGGGGCACTAAACTGCAGTTATACCTCAGCATCTAAATAGTTAACGTGTTTTTTTCTCAAGAATTTTCTAGATGTCTTTTACTAAATTAGGTGTATTTGTTTAGTCACAAGGTATTTAGGTGGAATTGAGGAAAATTTTGCTGCTATTTCTAGCAGGTCGATTGACACGATAAGGCTTTATGGCTCTGTAGGTAGTATAATATGTGTAACAGACGTGTATCTTGGTGTGTTTCGTTGTTATACTTGTGCACGCGTATATACACACACACACAGACATGTGCGCGCGCGCACGCACACATCTATTGTGTACAGTGGTTACTATATACATTATCTTTTGTGTAAATATGTTCGACGAGCGCGCGCACGTAATTACTTAGTAATAGGTCGGTACATATGCACACATTCATTCATACATACATGCACACATTCATACACACATTCATACACACATACATGCGTACATACACGCATACATACGTCTACTTGAATAAGAACAATTATATATTTGTGCTTTCATCTCTCTATCTCTCTCTAAACACACACTCACACACATACACGCATACAACAAACGCATTTCTGAAGAATTCTGTGTAACATAGTATGTTAAAAGCACGTACACACACACACATATATATATATATATATATATATGCTTAACACGTACACACACACACATTTACCTACTTCAGATGCATGTAAGGCCACACAGGCAACATTTACTTTCATTAATATTTGTAGATAAGCAGAAAAATTCGAATTACACAAAATCTGTAACACAACACACGTGGAGCATGTTTTATAGTAAAACGAATCTTTTCCGACATCTTACTGTGATGAGAGAGGGGGAGGAAGGGGTGATGGTAGTAGTAATAGTAGTGGTAGCGATAGTAGTAGTAGTGGTGGTGGTGATAGGTTAAGCTTTATAGACTATGTATATATAAGGTAATGATGATGTGTGCATCATGCATACACAGAGAGAGAGTATGAAAGGCTAAAAGCAGCAGATGTGGTATTGGTTAAAATAGTTTCTCTCGTACAAAATGATCGTGTTATTTCGTAAATAAAATTTAAAAAAACAAAAAAAAAAACACGTTTGTATACAACTATGCGAAGAGTACACGGATGTTTGTTTGTTTTTTTAGCCCTAGGTCAATTGCATCATCTCTTAAGCATTTCTCTCACCTCTCTTATCAATTTTGTTTCTTTTTTTCTTTTGTTGTTTTCTGGCCATGAACATCTCGTGTACAATGAACCCAGAATTACATCAAACGTTTATTGCCTTTTTTTTTTTAGATATCCCCCTCCCCCCGTAATGTAGCTGTTCGGCAAAAGAGACTGATAGAATAAGTGGCCAAGCTTTACAAAGAGTAAGTCCTGGGGTCGATTTCTTCGACTAAAAGGCGGTGCTCCAGCGTGGCCGCAGTCAAACGACTGAAACAAAAATATTTATATTTTTAATGTTTTCATACAGGATGGTAGCGAATGATTGCTGATTAGCTGCTATTTCTCCGATCGGCGACGTAGGCTTTTCCCCTACATGGTTAGCCATCCCCACCTCTGTGTGCGTGAGAGAGAAAAAAAAAGAGCAGTGGTAAAAGGCAGTTAAATAAATAGATACCATTTGTCTATTAGGGGACATAAGAGAGTTATTGTTTAACCACGAACGACCCAAATGAACAGACCTATGATCAACGGCTCTCCAGCTACGACCATATAGGAGATTACGGCGGAGGAAAAGAATACGCACACCACCTAACGTAACCCTAACACTAACCCTAAACGCCGTGTGTGTGTTCTTTACCTTTGCCAGGGATTAAATTATCCAATGTATCGTTTCTGTATTTAATAATACCTTAAGGGTGTGGTTTTAGAGATGTCCGACTGTTATTTCTAGCAAGTCAGGCTTCCATGTAAGAAGCTTTCTCGTTGGTTCCTATTTGATCGTTTATTTAAATAGAAATACATTAATCAAAAGGAATACATTATCCTTTAATTATTTACGATGCATTTGGTTGCCATTTCGCGCATAGGACACTCCCCGCTTCGTTCAGCTCGAAAAGTGTTAACCCCTCCGATTAGCACTGCTTCGAGATCTATAACTAGATATTTAAGCCGTGACCATCCTGTCTGTATATAGGGGCTTATCTATCTCCTGATGTGTCCTCCCGTTTATAAAATGGTAGGATGTTTGATCTGAGGTTACTTGGCTGCTATTTCTCGTCCTGTCGAACGGACGACCACACGCACCCATGCTTACTTATGCATGTGTGTGCGTGTGGGAGGTTTTCCCGTCGACTTGTCCCGGGAAAGCGATTCTACAGGGAGGGGTGTGCGTGCTCAGGGGATTTGAAGGGCATGTTAATTAAATGTTATAGAAGAAAAGCGACAAAACAAAATGGTGGGGGAAGGGTTTATAGGTGAATATAAAAAGCAGGCTCAAGTTCAACGAGTGGGTACAAACGCAGACGAAAGAACAAGCATGAATGTATGTGTACATGGGAGATAGTAGACTAGACACAATAACCCAAGCCAACCACGTGAGTCACAAAGCCTTTTACAGACGTAATTACTATCAAGCGTCTACACATTGTTGTACCTAAAAATGTGAAACATCAACATCGTATACTATCAGATCACATGGTCATGATTATCTACAAAACGATAGAAAGCGCATCATTAAACGCACTGCCTATTCGTACAACCTGCTAGAAATAACAGCTACATTTCGTTTTTATCGTAATAATAAATAATAAAGGAGGGGAAGCGCTGGCTTCATGTATTGTAGGTTACGATGCTTGGAAAAAAAATCTAAGTGATGGTCACGGTTAGAAACAGCTTTGTTCTTAGGTCTGTTCAGAGCTGATTTCTAGCTAAACAACATAACAATTAGAAAAGCCAGCATAATTCTAGTAAATATAGAAGCTGGTTATTGTGATCACTTCGGTATCAATAACATTAAGCAAACAGGGTCCACTAAGTGATTATATAATAAACAACAGCTTTCTAGGCATTACAAAATGTTCTTTCATAAAAAGGCTTGCTATTTAGAAACAGCAGCTAAATTTCAGCCTAGTTGAAATATAAGGAAGGGCACATTGGATAAATGTAGTCTAGGAATAGATTGCACCTGAAAAAGAGTAGGGGGGGGGGGTTGTCGCAGCTGGAGCGCCTTTTATTTTTCGATCTGTTCTATAAGTAACCTGAATGAAGGAGAATTTCAACATAATTTGCAGGACCCGCCGGAAATAGCAGCTAAACCTCTTTCCTGTTACTCATTTACTGACTTAAACAAAGGTTTACATTGGTTACTATATAGTTTGAGATTCAGACGATGTGGTCAAGGCTGGATAGTATTCGGTTGCAGTCTGTCGCATTTAGGGCTAAAAGATTACAGTATGGACACGTTTCTACCTCAATAGCCGTCATCAGCACAACTGCCTGACCTTATTTAATGAGCTAAAGCACTGTCTTATCGTTACAGGTGCGAAACTGAAGAGGACCATTGGTCGATAACTGATGAAGAATTGAGGACTTTCTGTTTGTTTTTACGTTCAGCATACGTTGTCTTTTGTTTATGCATTTTTTCATTTATTAAGTAATGGAACGCAACACAACGAATTTATATATATTTATATATATATAATGTGTGTGTGGACAGTTTCCGTCCACTAAATTCACTCACAAGATATTGGTCGGCCAGCGCGCCGTGTAATGAGATTGAACCTGAAACCATGTGATGGTGAAGGGAACTTCTTATCCACACAGCCAGGCTTCTCAAGGATCTCTTTCTACAACTTTTCCCCCTCCCCTTTATGACTGGTATTTATTTGTATTTAAGTATGAGCCTCTCCATACGTGCGTCAAGTACAGTTTACGGTAAGACACACTCGCTTCAAAGTTATCGTTCCTTTTCTTATAACTCTCTTTTGATTGAAGGTTCACCCGAAACGTCAATCTACTTCTCTTTTCAGTTTGTCTACATTTTGTCCACCAGATTTGAAATTTTTATCTACCAGTTGTAATCTCTCATCTTTCCTATTGGTCCGTCTCCTCTACCTCTCGTTATTTCACCCGAACCATACCTATATACGTGTATATTATACGTGTACGTACATGCAGTCACCTCCCGCTGTTCTGCGATCACTTTGTCAAGCGATGTTGGGACACACACACACGTGACGCGCTTCTTTCAGTTTCCGTCTACCAAGTCCACTTACAAGGTTTTGGTCGGTCCGAGGCTATTAGTAGACGGCATTTGCTCAAGGTGTCATGTGGTTGGTAAGCAAGCTGTGATTGGTATTATCTGGAAAGGTAACAGGTTGTTTGATCTGCCTTGTTTTACGTGTATTAGACCGTAACCATATATTCTTTTCTACTCTAGGTACAAGGCCAATCGATTAGATCGACTCCGAAAGGTTGAAACGTAAAGTCGATCTCGGCGGAATTTGAACACAGAACGTAAGACAGACGAAGTACCGGTAAGCATTTCGCCCGGCGTGCTAACGATTCCGCCAGCTGGCCGCCTTATATTATACCATCATTTTCGTATTTTTGATTCGGTGCTGGCGAGTTTGACTTATGACTGAAGTGTGAGATGGTTGTGCTGTGTGTGTTTAGCGTGATGAGCGTCTGTGTGCTTTGAGTCTGTACATGATCTGTTTTTCTTTTCATTTTCGTACGCATGTGCATCCACGCACGACTGCCTAGGGTTTTACTGTTTTGTGGGGGGTTTTTTTGTGACCGTAATCTGTTATAACGTCCCTGTGTTATTGTGATGGATCTGTCACAGGAACTATGAGGTACTGGTGGAAAGTATGTTGGGTAGGGTTGTTATTCCACTCATTTCTATTGAGTAAGTAGTTAAGTTCGGATTCTGCTTTCGGTATGTGCACCGCTTCGGTAACTCGTCGCAGCATCGGCTCGTGTAAATTAACGAAAAATATATTTTGACGCTGGTTGAGCCGGAGTTTTTCACGTTTGGCGTGTCAGAACAATATAGACGACGTTGGTCTATTTTTCATCGTATTCTTTCCTATATTCTCAGATCTCCTACTCTGATTCTAAGTTTAATTTCATGTAGTGGTTTCCTGTGTGTAGTAACGTCGATAAAGATTACCTTGGAATTTACTTATCTCACACACATACACACACACCGGATCCCCTTCCCCAATTTTTTTTTTTTTTTGTAAATTTTCTTTTCTAATCTGTTGTTCGTCGTTTTGAAACTATAGGATGTATAATTTTAGGGAAATATAGCTGTTATGTCTAGTAAGTCGAGCGACCACATGGAGTCTCTCGTTCGGTCATAATGTACGTTTTTATAAAGAAATTCGCTTCATTATCAACATCATCATTATTATTATAGCATCTGCTGCGTGCGTGTATGCGCGTGGGTGGGTATGTTTATAAATGTAGCGCATATATACTTTCTATCGGTGTGCAGTGTGTTGGGCATATATACATATATATATATATATATATATATATATATATATATATATATATATATATATAAAGGATGTAACATATTTACATTACCAGTGTATATAACACATACACTGGTAACATATACATACTTTAAGAAACTCGTGTTTACGAGTATTTTAGTCGGCTTAGAATTCGATCGTGTTAAATAAGAATGCACGTGATTAGATTATGCATGTGAATGTACATACTTCGGTGCCTACAAGACGCGCATATTTACATGCATGCAAAAACGCACTTTCACATGCCTGATAAGCTTCTCATTGTTAGGTCTATACGCTAAATAACATAAACATCACATACAAACACACTCATCGACAGACATAATCTAGGTTTCCATTTCTTTCTACAGAGACATATCCTTATATAGAGCAGCCTGTCTGTGATAGACAGATACAGTTCATTATGTTAGCGCGCGCGAGTGTATGGAGGTGTGTAGCGGTGGGGTGGGGGGCATTTTTTTTTTCACACTGGTTTATAGAAAGAGCTTCAACATGTGTAGCGTTTATATACACACGTGTAGCATTTGTGTGTGCGTGTTTACATATATATATAGAGAGAGAGATAGATATATAAATTAAACAATAGGGTAAAAAATTGGATATTAATTAATATCAATTTAATACCAAGTAACAAGCACATTAAAAGAATCAGAGATATTCAGAAAAAATATCTGAGATCTCAAAGGATTATTGTATATGTATATATAAAAATATATATAAAGGAGGCCACTAGGTGGACTGCTAATGTGCTAGAAGAAGATCACAGCTATCGTATTTTTAAACATACATTTAATTTGTATGTAAACTGAAATATATATATATGTATGCGTTTGTGTATATACACACACAATATACATACGCATCAAGGTTCTACATTGTATACATGTATGTATGTATGCATGTACCTATATATGCTACTTACTATTGCCCTCGTGTTCCAACCCAGCTTATATTTATTTTTGTACGAATCCCAGGAGGTGGGGGGGGGGAAGCCGTAAGAAAACCTGACTAAATGTTGTTGTTTGGGAAGATGGGGATCACGAATTCATTGTTTTATATGAGATATCCAATATAACACATATTTTTTTAGATATATATACCACAGAACTATAAATGCCATTAAATAAATCGTGTTGTCTTGTTATACAAATCATATTATTGCCAGTCGGCAGTTTGATTTCTCTACGGGAAATGTAACAAAATACCCCGACTTTTTGCCCCCCGACTAGCTTCGTTGCGGCTTTAATTTTTCCTTCACCTATATCACACGCACACATATATATTATACATGAATATACATATACAGACGTACATAGGTTATACTGACATCGTATGTACTGGCGCGCAGAGAAACATACATATATACATACATGTGTATGTATAATATATGTATATATATATATTTATATATTTATAACAGCACACGCATACAACTAAGAGAAATTTTAGTACGATTTCGTCAGACCACGAGAACGACGCCGCTACCACCGCCACTATTACTATCACCGCTGATTCTCCACGTAGTGCTACCGTTTTTTATGTGTGATGGTGGTGATAGCGGTGTGTGAAGAATTCATCTGTGGATGAAAGAAAGTCATTCGCTCACGTGGTTTACGAACACAGACAGAAAGTCTTCGAGTAAAAGGCGATGTTTAGCAACGAATACGGTGGTAGTGGCGGCAGCGGTAGTAGCAGTAGTAGTAGTAGTAGTAAAAATTGCGATTGTTTATTTTAAACAGGCACACACACAAAGGCATACACATTTATTGTTCCATACACATGTGTATATATATATATATATATATATATATATATATATACACACGCAAATACATAGCCATTGGTGCGCTGCGGTTAGTTGCAGATATGAAAGCACCTATGCATAAATGCGCACATGCTAATACGAGATATATAAACAGATATGGATGTGAGGTCAAGAAGCTCGTTTTGTAACCACGTGGTTTGGCGTTCAGTTTCGCGTTCAGTACCACTTCGCGGCACCTTGGGCAAGTGTCTTCTGCAGCTGACCCTGGCCCGACTAATGCCTTGTGGATGATGAATTTGATACACAGAAATTGTGGAAGCATTTTTTTTTTCTTGTTTCAGCGTTGCCTTGAATTTTTGTTTTCCTTTTTTATCGAGCGAATCTACTCCAGTACATTTTTTTCTAAAATTCTGGTATTTATTCTGTCGGTTTATTTTGCCGAACCGCTAAGTTACTGGGAGGTAAACAAACCAACACGATTGCCAAGCGGGAACAAACAGATACAAAAACACACAGAATAATATATGTATGTATGTGTGTGTGTGTGTTTGACTACTCAGCTGTGTCGAGCAGATGAAAGTCAATGTTACTAATGACGTCATAGACTATTACCGAAAGGTTATTTTATGTGTGTGTGTACGTATGTCCTCAGGTGTTTGTTTACGTTCCCGTGGCTTAGCGGTTCGGCAAATGAGAAGCCAAAAATAAGTAGTACCAGACTTTAAGATGAGTACTGGGAGGGTCAATTTTTTTCCACAAGACAATCCACGCGATGCCCCAGCATGGCCGCATTTCAATGTCGGAACCATGTAAGATATAAAACGTATAGACATGTTCTTTGAATTCAAGTTATTGGACAGCAGCCATGCAAAGAATTCGGTCCAATGTCTAATACACGGCTGTTTGTTCTTTTCAGCCAAGGAGAAGTACGTTAAGCAAAGTTTTAAAACGGGGGTCATTTGGTACTGGGCTGGACAGAAGGAATAAATTTTAAAATTCCATGTCTATTTTATTGATTATCGCTGTCTGCAGGGTGGTTTTTTTTTTGCATTATATTTGTATCACACATAATATATATGTAATAGTTGAATTATATATTATGCACTTTATGGTTTCATTATTCATGTGATTCCTAGAGCTGTAGAAAAATCGTCTTGCATGAAACCAATGCATGGATTTTGCCATCCTGCCCCCCCCCCCCCCCAATGTGTCTGATCAACTAATGTCATCAGATCATCCCAGAAGTTCTGTCCGATTTTACCTTTTTTAAAATTGAATGAAATTTAATAGTATTTTAGAATGTCTAATGGAATTAAAAATTAGCCTAGAGACAAGTTAATTCGATTTAAGTCGTGTCTCCTGGAACCAATTAACGACGTAGGGTAAGGTATGCTTATATATATATATATATATATATATACACACACACACACACGTGTATATATATATATATATATGTGTGTGTGTGTTTGTTTTCAGAACAAGTTTTCGTATCATTAGTCCTTTAAACATTGCAACAAATATATAAGGAGTTGTGGTTAACAACGACAGGGGCATCGGTTATAAAATGCGGGTGTTTCTCAGTGGCCATACCTAAATGAGAAATTAGCTTGAATTTTTTTCAGTAGCTCTCAGAAACGGTTGCCCAAGCCTGCATTTTACACGGTCGCTCGTTCTGCTAGACATAACAGGCAAGAGGCTACACTGTATATTTTTTGAAGAAATGCGAGAGAGGTAAACAGCTAGCTTTGCAGCTCAGAAATTAGAGTTAGTGAGCAACTTCTCGGTACTACTAAAGCAGAGTGGTCCCGAACGCGCAGTCGCGCGTCCGCGCTAGTTGGTTGTGAGTGGTCGATCCTACAAAAAGTGCGCGTGTGCAAATGAATACATGTGTTTAGGGTTAGGGTTAGGATCGACCACTTACGACTAGCTACCGCGGACGCGCGACTGGGCGTTCGGGACCCAACTTCTCGCCTACGCACGCACGTACGTACCCACACACATATATATACAAATAACATACGTTTTCGTCGTCGTCGTCTTCTTCGGATTTCCCTTCCCATATTACAAATTTATAAATGCCATTTTCTTGGCGACAAATTACTTGTTTACATGCTAGCATGGTTTTACAAAGAAAAGAAAAAAAATCTGATGCAATACTTGACTTTCACTTTATCAAATACATGTATGTATGTGTGTATGTGCGGATAGACAAACAGACAGACAGGTTCTTGTTTGTCATTTGACTGTGGCTATACATTCTTATAGTCTTTTACTGGTTTCAGTCATTTGACTGCGGCCAAGCGGGAGCACCGCCTTTAGACGATCAAATATCGACCCCCAGGACTTATTCTTTGTAAGCCTAGTACTTATTCTATCAATCTGTTTTGCCGAACCACTATGTTACAGAGACGTAAACACACTAGCATCGGTTGTCAAGCGATGGTGGGGGAAACAAATACAGATACACACACACACACACATATATATATATATATATATATATATATATATATATGTATATATATATATATATATATACGACAGGCTTCTTTCAGTTTCCATCTACCAAATCCACTCACAAAGTTTTGGTCGGCCCGAGGCTATAGTAGAAGACACTTGCCCAAGGTGTCACGCAGTGGGACTGAACCCGGTCCCATGTGGTTGGTAAGCAAGCAACTTACCACATAGCCACTCCTTCTTTTACAAGTTGCAATCAATAGACTGCGCCCATGCTGGGGCATCGTCTTGCAGTATTTTAGTCGAATGAATGGTTCCCAGTACTTATTTTTATTTTTTAAGCTTGGTGCTTATTCTATCAACCTCTTTTGCTGAACCGCTAAGTGACGATGTAAACACACCGTCACTTGTTTAGGCTTTGTTCGGCCCAAGACGACTGTAGATGACACTCACCCAAGGTGCCACACAGTGGGACTGAACCCAGAACCACGTGTCTGGGTAGCTAGCTTCTTACCACCGAGAGCGGGTGCGGTCCATATCCTTTACCTCCGTCTTATTAATTTCCAGGCGGAGCAAGGAGGAATGAATGCGATTTTCGTCATCAGCTTTGCAAAACTACATTTAAAAAAAATAATAATAATTTAGAGAAAATATGAAATACTTCAAGTGGTTAAAACAAACTTAACAAGATCTACATTGCCCAATGCGCTGAGCTATAAACTACTTCGAAGATCCGGTTGTAAACCTACAACAGTTGAAGGTAAATATCTGAAAGCTGCAAGTTAAAAAGCCCGCTTCGTTACACACATCACTAAACAACACTTAAACATACACGAACACCGTATACAAGCAAGCATGGTACGGAAAGGAAAGTAGTTTATATGCAGATGTTATATATTTATATCTGTTTTATGTGATAGCTAATATAATTGTTTACTTTTTTTCCTTTTACTCTTGTTATTGTATTATTTGTGCATTCTTGTGCTTCACACTACGCTATCGATAAGCTGCGATACAACCTCGTAATAGGCGCGCGTTAATATCTACACACAGCATATATACAGCGTGTATGTGTGTGTGTGTGTGTGTATATATATATATATATATATGACGTCCTGTACCCAGATATGCATCTACATATACACGTAGATGTAGGTATGTACATACATGTACGTATATGCATATACTCACATATTATTTCTATTATTATATATACATACATACATACGAAATATTTACTTATATACACTCTTTTACTCATTTAATTGTGGCCATGCTGGAGCACCGCCTTTAGTCGAGCAAATTGACCCCAGGACTTATTCTTTGTAATCCTAGTACTTATTCTAAAGGTCACTTTTGCCGAACTCTAGGTTAAGGGGACGTAAACACACCAGCATCGGTTGTCAAGCGATGTTGGGGGGGACAAACACAAACATATACACACACACATACATATATATATTCATATATATAATCCATATATACGACGGGCTTCTTTCAGTTTCTGTCTACCAAATCCACTCACTCCGAGGCTATAGTAGAAGACACTTGCCCAAGGTGCCACGCAGTGGGACTGAACCCCGGAACCATGTGGTTGGTAAGCAAGCTACTTACCACACAGCCACCCACATTTGAAGCTGCTTATTATATATAATCACTGATAATTTTATCAACCAGTTATTGCTGGAAAAATTAGTATGTCTTAAGTCATTATTTAAAATTAATTAAAAATTTATCCGTTCACCGGAATCAAAGCTCCAGGTATTATAAAAACGTCGAAGTAATCTGCAGGACAACTGTTATGTTGGCTATGGAGGCGTAAGTGTGTGGTAACAGCTGTAGTAGTGGTGCTGGCGGTGGTGGTTGTATAATTTCTCAGTGCTGGCGATGGAGATGCATGTTTATTTGTGTATTTTTAAGCTGGTATGGTATGTATGGACTTGCACATACATATATTGAGAGAGACACGTTATATCCAATATAGAGTTAGGATTAAATGTAAGCTACTCTTTTTAAGTTCAAATATTGATGTTAAAATATACATCCAAACGCATATATATCTATGTAGACATACCGACAGACAGTGAGTTCTGCGTATTCATAATGTACAGACTGCAATCAATCAATGCACACTGAACTGATGCAAAAATATTTCAGGGTACTTTACAAATGTTGAAGTAAACACATCGTTGGTCACACGGGAACGCATATATATAACATATACACACATACAGGCGATCAATGACACCAGAGGTACCTGCTTAATCGATCAAAAATTTACAGTGCATGTCTGTCTGTCTGTATATATATATATATATATTAATAGAAAGGACAACAAAAGAAAGAAAGAGACCTCGATATTATGTAAATAAGTATATATGTATGTATGTATGTATTGCGTTGGTGCATAATTATTGCGGCTTTTTTTTTTTTTTTTTGCAACATTTTATTCAACAAAAACAATAACAACATGTAACAAAAAACATCTGTAAATGATTATTCCGGAGCATATTCACCATCTACTTCAATTACTGCTTCCCATTTGCTTGGCAGACGGTCAGACCGTCATTTAAAGACGTTTTTGTTAAATATTGTTATTGTTTTTGTTGAATAAAATTTGTTGGAAAAAAGCCGCAATAATTATGCACCAACCCAATATATATATATATATATATATATATATATATATATATATATATATATATATATATATATATATATATATATATATATATAGCAGTGGCTGTGTGGTAAGAAGCTTGCTTCCCGAACCATGTGGTTCCAGGTTCAGTCCCATTGCATGGCGGGCTGACCAAAGCCTTGTGAGTGGATTTGGATTTAGTAGACAGAAACTGGAAGAAGCCTGTCATATATATATATATATATATATATATATATAACTTTGATAACTTTCAGCCTGTATAGGCCCAGGCCATGTCTAACTTAATGGCACTACCTGGTGAAGTCTTTGGGGCACCATAGCCCACTCTAGCAAAGAGTTATTATTGTTGGAGACATACCCAAGGGTAGGAGGTTGGTCCGGGATTTTTTGAAGAAATTTGTCCAGTGAACATTTGAATTTTATGGGTATATATATACATACATATATATATGTATATATATATATATATATGTATTTGTAATTGCCTTCCCCCATGATCGCTTGACACCGATGTTGATGTGTTTACATCTCTGTAACATTAGTGGTTCGGCAAAAGAGACCAATAGAATAAGTACTAGGCTTACAAAGAATAAGTCCTGGGGTCGATTTGTTCGACTAAAGGCAGTGCTCCAGCATGGCCGCAGTCAAATGTCTGAAACAAGTAAAGGAATATATATATCGGTGTGTGGTAAGAAGTTTGCTTCCCAGTGACACGGCTCCAGGTTCAGTCCCACTGCACATCTTGGACAGATGTGGTATGGTTTCTACAGCTGGATGCCCTTCCTAACGCCAACCACTCCGAGAGTGTAGTGGGTGCTTTTTTACATGCCACCGGCACAGGTTCCAGAGGGGGCTGGCACTGACCACAGTACTTTGTAGTAAAGATTGTTTGCCAACATAACATGGCAGTCCTGGGGCTAAATTACAGCAACATTAGTCCTAAACTGGGACTGCCATGTTATGTTGGCAAACACTCTTTACTACAAAACAAAATAGGATCGCCTGATCCAGAGGTTTACATAATGTACATCACCTGGAACCGTGTGATTGAATTTTAAAGATTTTTATTGTGGATTATAGCTTCCCTTCTCCGACTACGCAGAAAAGGCTGTCTGGTGATTGATTATCAGTGTTGGTTTTGCTGCTGATTTTTCTCATAGACACACTGCCTATATTACTACGGCACTCCATTGGGTTCCAGTTGATCCGATCAGTGGAACAGCCTGCTCGTGAAATTACCGTGCAAGTGGCTGAGCACTCCACAGACACGTGTACCCCTTAACGTAGTTCTCGGGGATATTCAGCGTGACACAGTGTGACAAGGCTGACCCCTTTGAATTACAGGCACAACAGAAACAGGAAGTAAGAGTGAGAGAAAGTTGTGGTGAAAGAGTACAGCAGGGTTCGCCACCATCCCCTCCCGGAGCCTCATGGAGCTTTAAGTGCTTCTGCTCAATAAACACTCACAACACTCAGTCTGGGAATCGAAACTGCAATCCTATGACCACGAGTCCGCTGCCCTAACCACTGGGCCATTGTGCCTCCACACACTGTCTATACAAAGCTTTGTATACTGGCAAGGCACCTTGATTTCATAAGAAGTCATAAAAAGATTTTTAACCTTTTAGTATTCAAACTGGCCATATCAGGCCTAAATATTGAACCAGTTTTATGTTAAAACTGGCCAGATCTGGTCTCTCATACCTGTCCTACAATATCTTTCTAAAACTAAGCAATCACATCATGAAAATGTCTTAGCTACAAGCTAATGCATGATTAATTCCAAACAATATGTATATTAAAGAGTTAAACCACAACAGAGTCAGGCAGCACCTGAGACTGCCCAACCTTCCATTAAAATCTCATGTGAATTTATGTTCTGAACATCAGCTTAATATTTTAAATTTTATCTCTGCAGATTTTCTTTTAGAGTTCAGAGCAAGCCTTGAAAGTTATATGAGCACTGAATACATCAATGTAAACAATGCAACTGAAGATAGAAAAAAAAAAGGTAAGGATTGCAGCTGCATAATTCTGCTTAGTAATGTCAAATGTTTACTAAATTCTTATTTTCAAAATTAATTGAAACAAAATTTGCATATTTCAACAAAAATGTGGTAACGAAAGGATTAAGTTTACCAAATTATACAAATCATTGATTCTTTTATATGTTTCAGTCATTTGACCGTGGCCATATTGGAGCACAGCCTTGAGGGGTTTTAGTCAAAGAAATCGACCCTGGGATTTCTTTTTTTTACGGCAAATACTTATTTTTATCAGTCTCTTTTGCTGAACCACTAAGTTATGGGGACATAGACACACCAATACCAGTTGTCAAGCAGTGATGGAGATGGGACAAACGCAGATACTAAGACTCACACACACGCACACACATAGATGTCTGTAGTACCCTTCACCCCCACCCCCACCCCGCTTCATTCCAATCATACCTGGATCCTTCCCTCGCTTCAAATCCCATTGCCACACCTGTACTTTAATCGCTAACACCACCTCCCTCACTGGATCCAACCAGCACACCTTCTACATTAGAAACTCCTTCTCCTGCACTTCTTCCAGGTGTAAACTTTACATTGGTCAAACAGGCCACCGGCTAGCCAACCAGTTCGCCAAACATCTTACAAGACGTTTGTCTACGTACGAACACCCCCGTCACCCATCATTTTCACTTGGCTAACCACTCCACCTCAAATATCACCATCTCCAGCCTTGCCCTACACAATGGATCCACCAACTCTAGACTCCGCCTGGAACAGCATTCCATTTTTACTATACATACTCAAATTCCGTTCGGACTCAAAACAACCCCCTTCCTCTCAATGACTACCCCTACACCTTCCTTAAAAAATCTTATTTTTACTCATTTATTATTTTTATTCATATTTTATAACTTTTATCATTTATTCCTTTTACTTTTTATTTGGTTGTTTTTTATTCATTTTTATTAATTTTTTATTCGTTTATTTCTCTTACTGTTATACCTGTTTATTTTGATCCTTTTATTTTATCTATTTATTATTTTCTATATTTTATCTATTTATTATTTTCTATTTTTTATCTTTTTATTTTATTTTTAATCATTTATATTTTATTTTATTTTTATTATATTTTATTTAATTTTTATTATGTTACTTTTTTATCGTTTTATATTTTATTTTATTTTATTTTTTTATTTCTCTCACTGATTTATTCATGCGATCTTTTCCTTTTACGGGTTTTATTTTACTGTTTCCTTCTTATTTGTATTACATATTATTTCTATTGATTTTTTATCACCTATTCCTATACCCCACCCCACCACCTCTCCCTCTCATGCACACACAACCCTCTACATACAACACACATATACCCCCATACACAACCCGCTACACGCAACACATAAATGCATGTACATACACTTCTACACACACATGCACACACCCAAACTTGTGCACATCACACACATACACATTGCTACTCTGTCCATGCACACATGCCATTACACACAACACAAATACATGCACACGTACATGCATGCACACACACACACACACATACATACATACAGACAGACAGACAGACAGAGTGACCCAAAGAGAGTGGGACACACATGCAGCCCATACACATTCTCACTCTGTCTGCATACACATGCCAACAATTTTTTTTTTCCTTCTCCTTCTTACTTTCTTTTGGACTTTCCTATGTCTCCTGTTTCCGAAGAAGAGCTCTGCTCGAAATGTAAAACAACCACTCTTTCTTTCCTTCTCAGAGTGTCTCATTAATACTTTGCATGTACCACGTCCTTGTGTTTTTGATTTTTTCTCCATTTAAAAAAAATTTTTTTTACCTAACCATATATATACTTTTCTATTCTAGGCACAAGGCCCAACATTTTTGTGGAGAGGACCAGTCGATTGGATCAACCCCAGTATGCAACTGGTACTTAATTTATTGACCCCGAAAGAATGAAAGGCAAAATTGAACTCCGTGGAATTTGAACTCAGAACGCAAAGACAAACAAAATACCTATTTCGTTATTGCCCACAAGGGGCTAAACATAGAGGGAACAAACAAGAACAGACGAACGGATTAAGTTGATTACATCGACCCCAGTGCTTAACTGGTACTTAATTTATCGACCCCGAAAGGATGAAAGGCAAAGTTGACCTCGGCGGAATTTGAACTCAGAACGTAATGGCAGACGAAATACCACTAAGCATTTCGTCCGGCGTGCTAACGATTCTGCCAGCTCGCCGCTAAGCATTTCACCTGGCATGCTAACGTAACCATATATATGTTTATATGACAAGCTTCTTTTAGTTTCCTTCTACAAAATCTGCTAACAAGGTTTTGGACGACAGGAGGGTATAGTAGAAGACACTTGCCCAAGGTGCCATGAAGTGGGACTGAACCCGGAACCATGTGGTTGGGAAGCAAGCTTCATACCTTACAGCCACACATACACCTGTATGTTTGAAAATAATGTTTTGGATTTTTGCAGATCATTTCTTCTGCAATGAAAAGAAAACTGAATCTAACAGTGAGATCTCCATCAGATCTCACTCTGTTTTCAGAAAAAGAAACGATAGATGCAGATATGACTACATGGTAAGAAGTTTACTTCCCAACCGCATGGTCCCAGGTTCAGTCTCAATGCATAGCACCTCGGGTAATTGTCTCCTACTACTGCCCCAGGCTGACCAAAGCCTTGACTGGATTCAGCAGTTGGAAACTGAAAGAAGCTAGTTGCGTATTAAACACACACTCATATATATATGAATGTGTATGCATTACTCATATATATATATATATATATATATATATATTTATATATTGCCGGCTAGAGAACATAATTATTTAAATTTATATTTATATACTGAGGGTGATAAATTGAATATTAATTTCAATTTAACATGTGTATATATTTATATATATACATATCTTTATATACACATATATACATATATTTATATATATATTTATAATATTTATAAATATATTTATATATATATATATATATATATATATATATATATATATGGATGTGTATGCATTACTGTCTCATTGCCTGTTGGTTTTACGCAAGCATTACCATCATGCAAACAGTGGGCATTAAAATGATGATGATGACAAAATAAGATTTCTCCAGGGATGCTGCAGTCTTGGATATGAAAGAAAAAAAAAAACTATGATAATGGCAACAGCTTGGACATCATTAGATCATGAAAATGCTCGTTTCTAATTACCTGTCCTTACATTGACCATTTAGCATCATTAGCATTCAGATTTCTCTATCATTTACATTATTTTTAATTAATCATGCATTATCTCATAGCTTCGAAATTTTGATGATGTTATTGTATGTAATTAGAAGGAGCAGGTGTGATAGGCTGGATCTGGTTGGTAGAACATAAGTCAATCTGGCTGGTAGAACCTATTTGTGCTGGATATGAATGGCTGAAACGCTAAAGTATTAAACATCTTTATTTCCCCCCACTTATACACACATATACATACATCCCCTTTTAACATAATTCCATTACTGCCACCTGCTGACCTCTTTTTCGATTTTAAATGACTGTTATTAGTATTGTATTTTGTATATGTGTGGAAGAGGTAGACCTAGGAAGACATGGGATGAGGTGGTGAGGCCATGATCTTCGGATGTTGGGTCTCATGGAGGCAATGACAAATGATAGAGACCTTTGGCGGTTTGCTGTGCTTCAGGCCAAGTGAAAGCATAGTCGTGGCCAGTACCACTGACATGTAAAAGGAACCCACTACTTTTTTGATTGGAGTGGTTGGCATTAGGAAGGGCATTAACAGTTCCAGTCAAACCGTCTGACCCAGGCCAGCATGGAAAACAGACTCTGAATAATGATGATGATGAAACAGCCAATAGTTCAGAGATTAAGGAATCTCTCCAGATCATGCCATTACTTCTCCACATTGAGAGGACACAGCTCCATTACTTTAGACATGTTGTTAGAAGGTAACTCTGTGACAAACTGGCACCCCATTCAAGGAGACTGGTGAGGTTTTGTTCACTTATAAGCCATGAAGACCAGGTAACTGGCATTATGAATCCTAGAAGTCAAGACAATAATGCCCAGGGATTAATGAAGATGATGATGATGATGATGATGATAATGATGGTGTCTACTGATAGAATTTTTCCAGGGTGATTTTGAGGACTTTGTGGGGAAATGTGCTCTCAACTTCAATGAGATTTTCTGTTTTTTTGAGTGGAGGGTGGACCTTTTAGGAAGGGAGCCATTTTATATCTATAGGCCCTTTTTTGCTTTCCTGGTTAACATCTCTTTCTTACTGGTCCTGCATCTGCTTCGCAGTCTTTCAGCCCCAAACACTAACATTTATTCTTGTTTGAGAGTAAGTCAAAATCATTAAATTCTTATAAAAACCAATTTTGCATCCCACTTCCCTACTTTTTAATAGAATTCTTTATTCTTTTACTTGTTTCAACTATCTGACTGCAGCCATGCTGGAGCACTGCCTTTTTAGTCGAATCAATCGACCCCAGGACTTATTCTTTGTAAGCCTAGTACTTATTCTATCGATCTCTTTTGCTGAACCTCTAAGTTACGGGGGGGGGGCTAAACACGCCAACATCAGTTGTCAGGCGATGATGGGGGGTGACAAACACAGATACACAAACATATATATATATATATATATATATATATACGACGTGCTTCTTTCAGTTTCCCTCTACCAAATCCATTCACAAGGCTTTGGTCCGCCTGAGGCTATAGTAGAAGACACTTGCCGAAGGTGCCATGCAGTGGGACTGAACCTGGAACCATGTGGTTGGGAAGCAAGCTACTCACCACACAGCCACGCCTCTGCCTATGTTTGTGTGTAAATATCTATGAAGTAGATGTGAACATGGTTGTGTGATGTGGTTTTGGGTTCAGTCTCAGTGTAAGGCACCTTGGGTAAGTGTCTTCTGTAGCCCTGGATTTACCAATGCCTCATGAGTGAATTTAGCACATGATGAACTGCGTGGAATCCTGTTGTGTGTATATGTGCACACATCTATGTGTCTGTGTTTGTCACACACCAATACGTAAACAAGCAACAGGGAGAAAAATATAAAATTTAGTAAAAATTAAATGCGAAATTCCTTGAGTATTGATTTCAAATTTTGGCATCAGTTCTCAACTGGTACTTATTCTATCGATCCTGAAAGGATGAAGGGCAAAGTCAACCCGGGACGAACGCGAAGACAGACGAAATGCTGCTAAGCACTTTGTCCATCGTGCTAACGATTCTCTTTTTCTACTCTAGTCACAAAGCCCGAAATTTTGGGGGAGGCGGAGCAGTCGATTAGATCGACCTGAGTACGCAACTGGTACTTAATTTTATCGATCCCGAAAGGATGAAAGACAAAGTCGACCTCGGCCGAACTTGAACTTTGAAGGTAAACACAGACAAAATACCACCAAGCAATTCGTCCGGCGTGCTAACGATTCTGCCAGCTCGCTGCCTTAAATTCCTTGAATATTGAATCATGTTATTATTGTAATATTCCGTATTTATTCGTGTATAAGCCATACACCCTTAATTTAGTGTTAAATCTTGGTAGAAGACTTTTTTTCGTCCCTTCGCAAGTGCTAGCGTTGTCCCCTCCTCCGTGCGTAAGTCACCCCCAGTATTTCTCGTTTTTGCGTTTTTTTCCCCCCCACCACTGTTCACATCAAATATAAAATAGTGCAACTTATACACGAGTAAACACGACGATTGCGGAACATGAGAGAGAGAGCCGTAGATGGAGAGCGTTTACTGCAATGACGAGCAGAAATTTCCATGTTTGTGTTTATATTTCATATAACCTAGTTAGCTCCTATATTTTAATATACTCTTTTTATTTCTGTATCGGCAGGATTTCCTCTTTGGGGAACATTTTTCAAAAGTTACTTGCAAGGGGGTCCGAAAATGCATTTGCACTGGGGACGCCAGTAACCCGAGGACCACCCTACACAGCTACACACACGTACAACCGTGTGGGTTATATATACACGTGCGTTTCTTTCTCCATTTTCGTTCTCCGTTTTATTTTTCTTTCCTTGTCTAGTCTTTCTTTCAGAAGAAGCGTGTGTACTAGAAACGTATAGTTTTCTTTCAACACACCCGCTATTTCCCTTCTCTTTGTCATATCTTTTGCCTCATATACACACGCACACACAGTGAAAGAGACAGAAAAAAAAAAAAAAACTAGCTGCACTAGTGTAGGCAATGTGTGCCGTCCGGAGCGGCCTCCGGACCTCACAAAAAGCTCATATTGCCTACAGCAGACCCAAAAGTGGTGCCCCTTTAAAAGTGCCGCCCCTAGCTACCCTAGTGAGTAGCTGTCCCTACATCTCATGGGCCCAAAAAGAGGGAAGGAGATGGAGGTAAAGTATGTTTTATTTTATTCAGAACCGTACTTTCCATTGCATGCAACACAGGAATATTAGAAATAAATAAATGACTTTAAAAAAAAAAATTTAAAAAAGGGTGGCAGGGCCTTTTCCCTTTCTTATTAGGTATGAAATTTCAGGGCACAGCTCTCTCTCTATATATATACATATTTGTATATATATAGAGATAGAGACAGACAGACAGAGAAATAGAGGCGTGCCTCTCGCATTACGGCATGACTGAAGTGCTGTGTATGTATATATATATATATATATATATATAAGCAATGTTAATTCTCTAAATGAAGTATTAACAGTAACTGCACGATAAAGTGTAGTATATTGCCACTTAAGTATATATATATATATATATATATATATATATATATATATATATGTATATATATGTGTGTGTGTGTGTGTGTGTGTGTGTGTGTGTGTATATATATTATGAGCCTTTGAACATTATATGCAGATCTGTGATAACAATAGACACCTTTGACATACCGCATAGATATATTTGCGCCTGGTGATGGAAAATCGCGCTAATATTGCAGACATAAACATAAGCGCGCACTCACACACATGAGCGCGTGCGCACGCACATAAGCGCGCGCACACCTACATATGCACACAAGCGCGCGCATTTACATTAACATATAAGAATCACACACAATGTGGGGATTAAATAAGATAAATAACTCCATTTATGTATAATAAATTATTGTGTATGTGTTTGAATTGTAAGATTTGTAAAACGCATCTTCAGAATATAAATAGAGATAAGAAAGCCATTGGCATAGACGAAGGCCTCTGTGATGATGAAATAATGAAATGCCAGCTATTTTCATGTTTAGTGAATGGGAAAACGTGTACAGCATGTGGGCATGTGGTTTTGCCTTTCGCTGTCGTTTGCAGAGGAGCAGCGAGGGTGTGATTACTACAAAAATACGTTCAGTCAGATAGATATATGTACGTATTATATATATATATAGATAGATTGATGATAGATATTGTTTTTATGTTTAACTATAATCCTTACTACTATAGGCAAAAGGCCTGAAATTTGGGAAGACTTAACTATAAGAATAATTTTACGTTAAACTGAAGTCCGATGATGGATTGGTTAACCGAAACTCCGAAGTCACAATCATTACAATTCGTGTTAAAGAATAATAATGTGTGTAAAGCATATAAATATATATATATATATATATATATATATCATCTTGTTACAGTTATTTGACTGCTGTTATGCTGGGGCTCGTCTTCAGAGATTTAATCGAGCAAATCAACCGCAGTACTTATATATAGAATATATAGTATATATAATAACTATAAAATATATTATATACA
The DNA here is from genome assembly GCF_046866305.1 of Octopus bimaculoides. Taxonomy (NCBI): domain Eukaryota; kingdom Metazoa; phylum Mollusca; class Cephalopoda; order Octopoda; family Octopodidae; genus Octopus; species Octopus bimaculoides. Next base: position 6,494,527 of record NC_142934.1, on the reverse strand, counting down.
CACATACTATACAAGATATTTTCCACAAGGTACATATATAGAAGAGATGAGGATATTTATGAAACAAATATCCGTTCCCACAAATTTTTTCTGCAGAGGCAACCTTATTTGAGGGATTAAATACACACGCACACACACGCTCTTTCTCTATCTATCTCTCTCTCTCACGCGAGTGCGCGTACATACAGAGATCAGACATGAGGTTTCCGTAAATATAAATTTGTAAATCCGCGGTTCTGTTTTTTTTTTTATTTTTATGATTGTGTAAACGCATAAATAAAATATTCGCGCAGATTATGTCTCTTCTGTGTAACACTGAACGTGTGTGTATAAGTGCCTTGTGGATGGTATGCAAGCGTTCACTGAAAAAACACGTGTGTGTGTGTGAGAGCGAGTGCGTGTGTGTGTAAACACGGACACGAGATTGGGAAAGAGAGCGTGTGCGCGCGTGAGTGAATGTGTGTATATCAAGTACTCATATATATATATATATATATATATATATATATATACACACACATACATACTCAGACTTACGCAGTTACATATGTATAGATGTATATTTGTATATATATATATATATATATACACACACATACATGTATACACATGTTACCCGCGCATATATGTTAGATGTGTATGTGTGTGTGTATATATATATATATATATATATATATATATATATATATATATATATACTTTTATTCTTTTACATGTTTCAACACTTAGGCCATGCGCTTTACATATATATACATACACACACACACCGCATATATACAAACGTTTTGTAATTTGTAAATTAAAGCCTGTTTTTGTTCCATCTTGTATAATTTTTTTGTTATATATATGTACGTATATATAATATATATACGGATATTATATATATATATATATATATATGTATATATATCCGTTACATGTACGTATCTATCTGTGTATTATTTATGCGCTCGCGTTCAAACGCAACCACAGCGCTACATATGTCTGTGGAGATACGTGTATTGGTAAACGTGTGTTTGTTGTTACTTGTACCGTCTGTCTGTTTTTTTCATTCTAATCATGTTGGTTATTGTCATTAAAATAAAAAGAATAAATATTGTAAAAGAAAAGAACAAGTGCCTTCACTCGCGACTCTCTCTCTCTCTCTCTCAATTATATAAACATATATATTATATAAACACACATATATATATATATATATATATAATTAATAATAATTTGATATAGACTGCAGTACGCAATGTTTTACCAAAAAAAGAAAACTATAATTGTCACTGTGACTTGGGTGTTAAGAGCGCCTAAATTAGCTCTTATTTCTAGCAATAGAGGTGTTCTAACAATATATATATATATATATATTAGTATTTTACAAAGGGCAGCCACGGGGTTATATTTTATATATGTAAGGACCACAGATTATTGTCTTTTTCCGTTTTTACTCTCCCCTTTTTTTTTCTTTCCTTTTTTTCTTCTCTAAAATAATCAACAAAGGAGTAGACACACCGACCAACAAAGACTACAAAACACACGGAGTGATAAATTAATAAAAAATAAATACAGGGGGTAATCAAACGTAGACAAAAAACTCGGAGACGATAATCTAAAATCAAAGCACCTACCAAAAGATCCACCTGGGCATCGTTTCTCGAATCTAAAGGTCTAGTAATTCGGTCCTGAACGTGACTCTGCGATCTTGTAGCAGCCATTGCCTGTTATAACGCTACACAGAATTATCACTTTGTGGCTGCCATAGTTCCCCCCCACTCTACTGCTTAGCTTACTCCTACTCTTCCTCCTACTCCTTCCCTGTGCATATATATCTGTCTATATAATCCCTCATTGCCTTTATCGAGATAGATAGATAGATAGGTAGGTTACATAGATAGATAAATAGATAGAAATAGAGCTAATGCTTAGATTCTGATTTTTTTGTCTTTCGCTGTTAGATTTTCTTCTGATAATTTTTGTTTTTTGTTTTTTCATCTCGTCTTCTCTGCTTTTCGCTGTTTTATTAATAATCTTTGTTTTCCTCCAACTTTCATCTTTCTCTTTCTATTTCCCCTCTCTGTTTTTCATCTCTCTCTCTCTCTCTCTACCCATTCATTCTCTTCATTTCTACCAAGCTTTCTAGATATCTCTCTCAACTCATTCATTCCCTCTCTTCAATTTCTCTCGGGCTTCCTTCAACATTTCCCCTTATCCCTTCTGCTGTTTCATAATGTTCTCTCATTCCCACTGCAAATCTCCACTCTCTCTCTCTCTCTCTCTCTCTCTCCCACCACCACCGCCTTCAGCTCAATATTCTCCGTCTGCTTGTTTGTCTTTTTCTCACCTTCTCTGCTTTGCTCGCTCTTACTCTCTCCAAACATGTCCTCCACTCACTCTATTTCCTATTTCTGTCTCGTTTTATGTTATTCTCTCTCTCTCTCATTGCGTTTTCACTGCTGTAGTTTCTCGAGATATTTCGACCCCTGTCTTACGCTACTCACACAGTGTTGTACAGCACTATTGTCATTCTTTCAGTTTCGGAGACACTAATTTCGTATGGAGCTTTCCATACCTTGAGAGACCCAGCTTTCTGAGGCGATAAATAAAATGGTATCATGATTACAATTATTGTATTTGATGGCATAAAAGGCGCACGAGCAAATTAGTCGAATCTTGGTTTCAACGTCGCGTATCCGGAAAAAAGTTAGCGCCGGGGAGAAATTTAATGTATGTGAAGCCCAACTTCGCCTGTCTCTCCGAAGATGGCTACACGCACAGCCAAAAATATCAGATTAATATTTATAAAAGTGTTAAATTAATATAAACATTATCAATATCGTATACTTGTGTATGTGTTGTTAAACGTCTTCTAGCTGTGGTATATCGTCGAAAGAAAGTACCTTTAAAGACATGTTGAGAAACGCAGTATACTTCAAAGACAGGCGAAACGAATCATCCTGGAAGTGAATGAGATCGATATTTCGCTATCATTTCAGCTCTTCAGTACCGCATACTTGACTCACACTTGAAATGAATTCAAATTGCTGGCCCAAAGTATATACAGATCACGTAAAATCTATCTCCTGATGTGCAACAGCATCGCACAAGCATTTCATCACGTTCTAGTGAGTCTTTAATGATACAAATTTATGTGTGGTACAATTGGCATAAGCGTTCTGTTTCTTCAAAAACACTCACCAAATATGAAAAGACTGGAATGAACATAATTTGGCTGACGCTCGATAGCATTCATAATTTGGAGAAATGTTTTGACTAATATGTATGTAGACAGTAGCGTTGCAAATATTTAGTCATCTTTTATATTTCCAGTAGAAGTATAAACAGAGACGTCAAAAAAAGCGCTATCTCGCAGTGTAAAATAAATATATTGTAGTAAATAAAAATTATTTTTGTGATCAAATCATGTTGCTGAAATTTTTACTAGTAGAGAAAACTTGAAAACTACATTCTGACTTTTTTGGATTTTTTTTTTTTTATAAGTTACATACTATAAACCAGTTAGTAAGCATTATTGATGAAATTAGACTATAGCTATAAAATCTGCGCACATACTTTAGAACTTTAAAAATGCAAGAAATGTGACATGCTCTACCATCGGTAATTCTACGCAAAATTAACGGCGATAACGTCTATCTATGGTATAAGCGAACCTGTGGAGTTTTGTGTGTGTGCTCTAGGGACAAATCATATGTGCTTAAGTGTCCATAAGTGTGGAAATACATCAACTATGCTAGGAAAAATAAAGAATATTTAATTTTAGAAATCCACAGGCATCCATGCATTCATACTAACATTAATTAAAATTATACAATGTATTAAATAAGTAACTAGTTATAATGATTTAAATACCGAAAGAACTAAGAACACCACTAGATATGTTGTAACTTTAATGAAACTTTTTTTCACTACATCTTAATGAGCGGGTTTATTCTGCATTGTGCTTTTGAGAAGTTTAGGTGCGGCAATTATTTATCCGTAAACCTAACACTTAAGTTGTTCCTGTCTAAATTTAGTGGAGAGAAAAGCTCCGTACACATCAGTAAGTGGAAGAAAACGGTTATGCAATTCTCAATAATATACTTTCCTCGGAAATCGATGTTCTTCGAAATCTAGTTAGTATTTGTGAAATTCCAAAGGAGATTAACTATTAAATTTGGATATCAAAGTATGATCCGGTTACGGAGGAATTAACTCAAGGTGCAGGGAACTTCGATTGGCATTACATCAAAAGCTCATGATTTTGTAACTCTTAAAACCTTTTGAAATTGATCCAAAAGATTGGAAACGTTCTATAGCATACTCCACCGTCACTTCTTCTGCATCGTTATTATTGTTGTTGTTTGTTTTAATTTTTTTCTACGGCGGCGAGCTGGCAGAATCGCTAGCATGCCGGACGAAATGCTTAGCGGTATTTCGCCCGTCGCTACGCTCTGAGTTCAAATTCCGCCGAGGTCGACTATGCCATTCATCCTTTCGGGGTCGATAAATTAAGTACCAGAGGGGTACTTAACACTGGGGTCGATGTAATCAACTAGTCCCCTCCCTCCAAATTCCAGGCTTTGTGCCTTCAGGAGAAAGGATTTTTATTTTGAAAATCTACCTTGAAGTTTTGCATTCTCTCTCTCTCTCTCTTTTCACCCCCCCCCCCCGTTGAGTTTCGGAATATTTCTGCATTCTTTCACAACTCTTGACATGGCAAGAATAGCCTTACAGCTGATTTGGTGTTTGTAGTTTCCAATTTAGATTATTTCAAAGGGGTAGGAGTGATGCTAACCAAAGAATGCAAAATCACATAGACCAATTCTTAGCCCTCAGTTTTAACATTTAACATCAATGAAGATTTTCGTCTTCCTCATCGTAGAAGCGCTTGAATACCTGCTCTTTGCCATCGTTTATTGGAAACGTATTGAAAATACGATTATTTTATTGGGAAATACGATAACGACACTCCATACTGTATTAAGGTCTCCAAAATGTCCCTTCATTAGAGGGCGGATGAATGATTAAGAAGCTAGCATGACTTTATTTATCGACCCCGAAAGGATGAAAGGCAAAGTCGACCTCGGCGGAATTTGAGCTCAGAACGTAAAAGCAGGCGAAATACCGCTAAGCATTTGGCCCGGCGTGCTAACGGT